>NW_027040353.1:175000-185190 GCF_034236695.1 Oncorhynchus nerka
AGTCAGCCAGGATCCGCCAGAACTGCCAGTCAGCCAGGATCCACCAGTCAGCCAGGATCCGCCAGTCTGCCAGGATCAGTTAGATCCGCCATTCAGCCAGGATCCGCCAGTCTGCCAGGATCCACCAGTCAGCCAGGATCCGCCAGTCAGCCAGGATCCGCCAGAACTGCCAGTCAGCCAGGATCCGCCAGTCTGCCAGGATCCGCCAGTCAGCCAGGATCCGCCAGAACTGCCAGTCGGCCAGGATCCGCCAGTCGGCCAGGATCCGCCGGAACCACCAGCCTGCCAGGATCTGGTAGATCCATCAACCTGCCTGAGCTTCCTCTCACTCCTGAGCTTCCTCTCACTCCTGAGCTTCTTCTCACTCCCGAGCTTCCTCTCACTCCCGAGCTTCCCCTCACTCCTGAGCTTCCCCTCACTCCCGAGCTTCCCCTCAGTCCCGAGCTTCCCCTCAGTCCCCTTCCCCTCAGTCCCGAGCTTCCCCTCAGTCCCGAGCTTCCCCTCAGTCCCGAGCTTCCCCTCAGTCCCGAGCTACCCCTCAGTCCCGAGCTTCCCCTCAGTCCCGAGCTTCCCCTCAGTCCTGAGCTACCTCAGTCCAGTGGGGCCCGTTGTTAGGTTTCCTAGTCCAAGGTTAGCGGCGAGGGTCGCCACTCAAGGGACACTAAGGAGGTGGACTAAGACAATTATGGAGTGGGGTCCACGTCCAGCGCCAGAGCCGCCACCGCGGACAGATGCCCACCCAGACCCTCCCCTATAGGTTTAGGTTGTGCGTTCGGAGTCCGCGCCTTGGGGGGTTCTGTCACGTTCTGTCCATCGTTCGTATGTGTTTTCCTTGTTTTAGTGTTGGTCAGGACGTGAGCTGGGTGGGCATTCTATGTTGTGTGTCTGGTTTGTCTATTTCTATGTTTGGCCTGATATGGTTCTCAATCAGAGGCAGGTGTTAGTCATTGTCTCTGATTGGGAACCATATTTAGGTAGGCTGTTTTTGTGTTGGGTTTTGTGGGTGATTGTTCCTGTCTCTGTGTTTGCACCAGATAGGACTGTTTAGATTTTCACTTTTCTTGTTTTGTATAGTCTGTTCATGTATAGTCGTCTTTATTAAAAACATGAATAACCACCACGCTGCATTTTGGTCCGCCTCTCTTTCACCAGAAGAAAACCCTTACACTCAGAGAGGTTCTGTATTAGAGACTAGTAGTTATAGTCATTATCTTTAGTATTGTATCTACTCAGAGAAGTTCTGTATTGAGAGACTAGTAGTTATAGTCATTATCTTTAGCATTGTAACTGTACTCAGAGAGGTTCTGTACTGAGAGACTAGTAGTTATACCCAATGTGTATTTATAACATTAAGAACATCAGTGCCTGAAGGTTCACACAACTTCCTCTGAAACAAACAGAGTGGGTACTACTTTCAGCCTCGGAAACACCCCGCCAAACCACACACACCTACACGAACTCAAGCACCCGCTCTCTAAAGACTACAGACTACGCACCTACATCTCTCTCTCAGATAGGACCAGACATGACTAGAACACAAGGTAACAACAGCATCACCACCACAGACATGACTAGAACACAAGGTAACAACAGCATCACCACCACAGACATGACTAGAACACAAGGTAACAACAGCATCACCACAGACATGGCTAGAACACAAGGTAACAACAGCATCATCACCACAGACATGACTAGAACACAAGGTAACAACAGCATCACCACCACAGACATGACTAGAACACAAGGTAACGACAGCATCACCACCACAGACATGACTAGAACACAAGGTAACAACAGCATCATCACCACAGACATGACTAGAACACAAGGTAACAACAGCATCACCACCACAAACATGACTAGAACACAAGGTAACAACAGCATCACCACCACAGACATGACTAGAACACAAGGTAACAACATCACCACCACAGACATGACTAGAACACAAGGTAACAACAGCATCACCACCACAGACATGACTAGAACACAAGGTAACAACAGCATCACCACCACAGACACCACAAGGTAACATAATGAACCCTCGGCACTGCATGACCCTGAGAGATAAACTACAACTACCAAGCATCATATTGTAACATGGTCTTTAAAAAAATACCATACGGTAACATGGACTACAACTACCAAGCATCCTGTCCTCATAAACTACAAATATGAATCTAAAGATACACCACCTTGAGTTGAGTTTATTTTTTATTTTTACAGGGACAGTGCACATTAATCAACGTTTCAGTAAAAGTGCCGGCTTTAGCCAGCCGGCTAATTTTCAACCGCAGTCCCTGGGCAGGTTATTAAAAACAATTACAATATAGACAATAGCAACATAGAACAAGCAAGACATAGCAACATAGGACAAGCAAGACATAGCATACAGACAGAGCAACATAGGACAAGCAAGACGTAGCATACAGACAGAGCAACATAGAACAAAAAGCAGCAAGACAAAATTCATAAAAGCAACAAAGTGTTTCCACACCTCACAAGCTACAGACAACAGACAACATGGAAAGCGGCAACACACAGCTAGGGACCATGTTCACAAATCTGATTGACCTTTAGCCATGTCTTCAAGCATTTTGTGAAAGTGTGATATGTGGTGCAGTTATGTGTGTCTGATGGCAGTGTATTCCAGACATGGGAAGCTCTCACAGAGAATGCAGATTTACTAAAGGTGCTTTTCGTTAGGGGAACTATACAGTCACCTCTCATGGCAGACCTTGTGGATCTGCTGCCATATGTCTGGGTTTTCTGTTTAGCAAAAATATTGAGTGGAGGGGGAGCCAGGCCATTAAGGATCTTGAATACAAGACATGCGTCGGTGTATTGCACAAGATTTTCCCAACTCAAGAGCTCATGCTTTCTAAGGATGTGACAATGATGATGGCTATTGGGCTTCCTATCAAGCACTTTGAGAGCCTGTTTGTAGACAGACTGAATAGGTTTTAATGTTGTACAGCAAGCTTGGGCCCAACTAGTCAAGCAGTATGTTAAGTGGGGGAGTATCATAGATTTGAAGTACAGTTTTTCTACCTTGTGGTGGAAACTAGTCATTACATCTTCCACCTCCAGACAGTGAATAACATTGAACCACATTAACAACACATTGACTTTGCCTGATACTTGATATTAGATTGAATAATCTGACTGTGACTATTGATATCTCATTGACATTTCCTCTCTATGTTCTGCTCTCATCAACACCACCTGTTTCTCTGTCTAATGTTGTCCTCCCTCCTCCCTCCCTCTGAGATGGTAGAAACCCAGAGGTACAGTACAGTAGAGACGAGCTAAATGTAGCATCACTGTTACATTATGCCTGAGTACTGTCTCTGGGTGTTCTAGGTGATGTGATGTTCTCTGGTGTTGCTCTGGGTGTTCTAGGTGATGTGATGTTCTCTGGTGTTGTCTCTGGGTGTTCTAGGTGATGTGATGTTCTCTGGTGTTGCTCTGGGTGTTCTAGGTGATGTGATGTTCTCTGGTGTTGCTCTGGGTGTTCTAGGTGTTGTGATGTTCTCTGGTGTTGTTCTGGGTATTCTAGGTGTTGTGATGTTCTCTGGTGTTGTTCTGGGTGTTGTTCTACTACTGCTGGGTCTGCTGCTGTTCATGTTCTTCAGACAGAGGAGAGACAGAGACAGGAGACCAACAGGTACACTAGTTATCACACACAATCATTATTTAAAAAATTAACAAATATGTAAAACATAAATATAGATTTTTCTAAATAACATGTTTGTGATCCTCTTCAGCATCCAAACACTCTGCCAGCCTGTTGGTGCCTGACTCCATGACAACCAACCTAGATCCAGACACAGGAACCATCACTAACCCCATCTACGCCACTACAACCAATCAGAACCCAGATACAGCCTGTGACATCACCACCATCTATACCAACGCAACCAATCCTCGTCGAGATGACATCCACTTCAACTTTGGTCCGTCCACAGAGGTTTCAGACAATGTGACCTACGCTACTGTCAACTTCCCCAGAGATCCAGCCTGTCTCCACTATGCTACTGTCAACTTCCCCTGACATCCAGCCTGTCTCCACTATGCTACTGTCAACTTCCCCAGAGATCCAGCCTGTCTCCACTATGCTACTGTCAACTTCCCCAGAGATCCAGCCTGTCTCCACTATACTACTGTCAACTTCCCCAGAGATCCAGCCTGACTCCACTATACTACTGTCAACTTCCCCAGAGATCCAGCCTGACTCCACTATACTACTGTCAACTTCCCCAGAGATCCAGCCTGTCTCCACTATGCTACTGTCAACTTCCCCAGAGATCCAGCCTGTCTCCACTATGCTACTGTCAACTTCCCCAGAGATCCAGCCTGTCTCCACTATGCTACTGTCAACTTCCCCAGAGATCCAGCCTGTCTCCACTATGCTACTGTCAACTTCCCCAGAGATCCAGCCTGTCTTCACTATACTACTGTCAACTTCCCCAGAGATCCAGCCTGTCTCCACTATACTACTGTCAACTTCCCCAGAGATCCAGCCTGACTCCACTATACTACTGTCAACTTCCCCAGAGATCCAGCCTGGCTCCACTATGATACTGTCAACTTCCCCAGAGATCCAGCCTGTCTCCACTATGCTACTGTCAAATTCCCAATAGATCCAGCCTGTCTCCACTATGCTACTGTCAACTTCCCCAGAGATCCAGCCTGACTCCACTATGCTACTGTCTCCTTCAGTAAAGACTCTGATGCTAGTAACCACCTAGACACTGACCCAACAGCTGTAGACACCTCATAATGTACTGCACCATTAAACACTCTGCTACATAGTCTACTACTGTAGACACCTCATAATGTACTGCACCATTAAACACTCTGCTACATAGTCTACTACTGTAGACACCTCATAATGTACTGCACCATTAAACACTCTGCTACATAGTCTACTACTGTAGACACCTCATAATGTACTGCACCATTAAACACTCTGCTACATAGTCTACTACTGTAGACACCTCATAATGTACTGCACCATTAAACACTCTGCTACATAGTCTACTACTGTAGACACCTCATAATGTACTGCACCATTAAACACTCTGTTACATAGTCTACTACTGTAGACACCTCATAATGTACTGCACCATTAAACACTCTGCTACATAGTCTACTACTGTAGACACCTCATAATGTACTGCACCATTAAACACTGCTACATAGTCTACTACTGTAGACACCTCATAATGCACTGCACCATTAAACACTCTGCTACATAGTCTACTACTGTAGACACCTCATAATGTACTGCACCATTAAACACTCTGCTACATAGTCTACTACTGTAGACACCTCATAATGTACTGCACCATTAAACACTCTGCTACATAGTCTACTACTGTAGACACCTCATAATGTACTGCACCATTAAACACTCTGCTACATAGTCTACTACTGTAGACACCTCATAATGTACTGCACCATTAAACACTCTGCTACATAGTCTACTACTGTAGACACCTCATAATGTACTGCACCATTAAACACTCTGCTACATAGTCTACTACTGTAGACACCTCATAATGTACTGCACCATTAAACACTCTGCTACATAGTCTACTACTGTAGACACCTCATAATGTACTGCACCATTAAACACTCTGCTACATAGTCTACTACTGTAGACACCTCATAATGTACTGCACCATTAAACACTCTGTTACATAGTCTACTACTGTAGACACCTCATAATGTACTGCACCATTAAACACTCTGCTACATAGTCTACTACTGTAGACACCTCATAATGTACTGCACCATTAAACACTCTGCTACATAGTCTACTACTGTAGACACCTCATAATGTACCTCACCATTAAACACTCTGCTACATAGTCTACTACTGTAGACACCTCATAATGTACTGCACCATTAAACACTCTGCTACATAGTCTACTACTGTAGACACCTCATAATGTACTGCACCATTAAACACTGCTACATAGTCTACTACTGTAGACACCTCATAATGCACTGCACCATTAAACACTCTGCTACATAGTCTACTACTGTAGACACCTCATAATGTACTGCACCATTAAACACTCTGCTACATAGTCTACTACTGTAGACACCTCATAATGTACTGCACCATTAAACACTCTGCTACATAGTCTACTACTGTAGACACCTCATAATGTACTGCACCATTAAACACTCTGCTACATAGTCTACTACTGTAGACACTCATAATGTACTGCACCATTAAACACTCTGCTACATAGTCTACTACTGTAGACACCTCATAATGTACTGCACCATTAAACACACTGCTACATAGTCTACTACTGTAGACACCTCATAATGTACTGCACCATTAAACACTCTGCTACATAGTCTACTACTGTAGACACCTCATAATGTACTGCACCATTAAACACTCTGCTACATAGTCTACTACTGTAGACACCTCATAATGTACTGCACCATTAAACACTCTGCTACATAGTCTACTACTGTAGACACCTCATGTGTTTGCACCATTAAACACTCTGCTACATAGTCTACTACTGTAGACACCTCATAATGTACTGCACCATTAAACACTCTGCTACATAGTCTACTACTGTAGACACCTCATAATGTACTGCACCATTAAACACTCTGCTACACAGTCTACTACTGTAGACACCTCATAATGTACTGCACCATTAAACACTCTGCTACATAGTCTACTACTGGAGACACCTCATAATGTATGGACCATTAAACACTCTGCTACACAGTCTACTGTAGACACCTCATAATTTTGTTGCTGATCTGTAAACTGACTTGAACAAACAGAGACAGTTTGCAGCTTTTAGGAACCTTTGATTATTCAGTGTTTTTTACTCCACTTGATGGGAAATGAGACTCTGTGTATTTAACAATAAAGCACAAATATATTTCTATGTGTTTGATACGTTACATTCTAGACATTACTAAAAGTAGACCTCCCCTCACCAGCCTCCACTGGTGCTGTCAGTAAACTCAGTACCTGTCTCATCAGCATGTACCACTGTCACTAGACACAGAGCTGAGATGGAGGGATAAATGGAGGGAGAGAGAGATGGAGAGAGAGATAGAGGTAGAGGGAGAGGTAGAGGTAGAGGGTTGGAAGGAGAGAGAAAGGGGGGAGAGCCCTCCAGTGGTAGAATAACTATGTTTCTCTCCTCTGTAGACAGAATAACTCTGTTTCTCTCCTGTGTAGACAGAATAACTCTGTTTCTCTCCTCTGTAGACAGAATAACTCTGTTTCTCTCCTCTGTAGACAGAATAACTCTGTTTCTCTCCTCTGTAGACAGAATAACTCTGTTTCTCTTCTCTGTAGACAGAATAACTCTGTTTCTCTCCTCTGTAGACAGAATAACTCTGTTTCTCTCCTCTGTAGACAGTCTCCAGTGGTAGAATAACTCTGTTTCTCTTCTCTGTAGACAGTCTCCAGTGGTAGAATAACTCTGTTTCTCTCCTGTGTAGACAGAATAACTTTGTTTCCCTCCTCTGTAGACAGAATAACTCTGTTTCTCTCCTCTGTAGACAGAATAACTCTGTTTCTCTCCTGTGTTGACGGAATAACTCTGTTTCTCTCCTCTGTAGACAGTCTCCATTCTGCATGAGAGTGTATGAATGTGTTTCTGTGCCATGATCCATTGAGGCCTCTCTCTCCCTCGTCTCTCTCAATCTCCTTCTCTCTCATCTCCCTCCCTCTTCTTTCTTTCTTTCTTTCTTTCTTTCTCTTTCTTTCTTTCTTTCTTTCTTTCTTTCTTTCTTTCTTTCTTTCTTTCTCTCTACTGTGAAACAAGGATGTGATTGGTTATGGAGGAAGGGGGAGGGGCTGTCAGAAATAACATGTGGTAGGAGGGTTTGAACTAGTAGAGAAAGAGAGAGAGAGAGAGATAGAGAGAACGATGCAGATATAGGAAGTACATTGTAGTAAGAGTGCATAGAGTGAGTGAGAGAAAGAGAGAGAGAGGGACAGAGAGAGAACATAAAGTACACGTTTGTTTTTAAGTTATTAAAAGTAGAGAAGAACAGAGAGAGTTGCAGACTTGGACACAGCATTATATCAGGACCTATAGACACCTGGAGAGAACACAACATTATATCAGGACCTATAGACACCTGGAGAGAACACAACATTATATCAGGATCTATAGACACCTGGACCAACCTGGAGAGAACACACCATTATATCAGGACCTTTAGACACCTGGACCAACCTGGAGAGAACACAACATTATATCAGGACCTATAGACACCTGGACCAACCTGGAGAGAACACAACATTATATCAGGACCTATAGACACCTGGACCAACCTGGAGAGAACACAACATTATATCAGGACCTATAGACACCTGGAGAGAACACAACATTATATCAGGACCTATAGACACCTGGACCAACCTGGAGAGAACACAACATTATATCAGGACCTATAGACACCTGGACCAACCTGGAGAGAACACAACATTATATCAGGACCTATAGACACCTGGACCAACCTGGAGAGAACACAACATTATATCAGGACCTATAGACACCTGGAGAGAACACAACATTATATCAGGACCTATAGACACCTGGAGAGAACACAACATTATATCAGGACCTATAGACACCTGGAGAGAACACAACATTATATCAGGACCTATAGACACCTGGACCAACCTGAGAGAACACACCATTATATCAGGACCTATAGACACCTGGACCAACCTGGAGAGAACACAACATTATATCAGGACCTATAGACACCTGGACCAACCTGGAGAGAACACAACATTATATCAGGACCTATAGACACCTGGACCATCACAGGACTGACACCTGAGAGAACACAACATTATATCAGGACCTATAGACACCTGGACCAACCTGGAGAAAACACAACATTATATCAGGACCTATAGACACCTGACCAACCTGAGAGAACACAACATAATCAGGACCTATAGACACCTGGACCAACCTGGAGAGAACACAACATTATATCAGGACCTATAGACACCTGGAGAGAACACAACATTATATCAGGACCTATAGACACCTGGACCAACCTGGAGAAAACACAACATTATATCAGGACCTATAGACACCTGGAGAGAACACAACATTATATCAGGACCTATAGACACCTGGACCAACCTGGAGAGAACACAACATTATATCAGGACCTATAGACACCTGGACCAACCTGGAGAGAACACAACATTATATCAGGACCTATAGACACCTGGACCAACCTGGAGAGAACACAACAAGATGAGGATCCTTCTGAATCTCATCCTCCTCTCCTTCATGACAGGTAATAAGCTTGTTATAACTCTCTATAACAATGTAATAACATCCAGTTAGGTTTCTTATAAAGGCTGCTACTACAGATCAGGAAACACTACGGTGTGTGTGTATGTGTGTGTATGTGTGTATGTGTGTGTATGTGTATGTGTGTGTGTGTGTATGTGTGTTTATGTGTGTGTATGTGTATGTGTGTGTATGTGTGTGTATGTGTGAGTGTGTGTGTGTATGTGTATGTGTATGTGTGTGTGTATGTGTATGTGTGTGTGTATGTGTGTGTATGTGTGTGTATGTGTGAGTGTGTGTGTGTATGTGTATGTGTGTGTTTATGTGTATGTGTGTGTGTATGTGTGTATGTGTGTGTGTGTGTGTGTACTGTGTGTTTAACTTGAGGATGCCACTGGTATAGGAATCCTA
Source organism: Oncorhynchus nerka (assembly GCF_034236695.1). Taxonomy (NCBI): domain Eukaryota; kingdom Metazoa; phylum Chordata; class Actinopteri; order Salmoniformes; family Salmonidae; genus Oncorhynchus; species Oncorhynchus nerka. The sequence goes on from NW_027040353.1 coordinate 184,738, forward strand.
ACTGTGAGTACATTTATCATCTCTGTATAGTCACTTTAACTCTAACCAACATGTACACATTACCTCAATTAGCCCAACTAACCGGTACCCCTCCACATTGACTCTGTACTGGTACCACCTGTATATAGCCTCCACTTTGACTCTGTACTGGTACCACCTGTATATAGCCTCCACATTGACTCTGTACCGGTACCACCTGTATATAACCTCCACATTGACTCTGTACCGGTACCACCTGTATAAAGCCTCCACATTGACTCTGTACCGGTACCTCCTGTATATAGCCTCCACATTGACTCTGTGCCGTACCACCTGTATATAGCCTCCACATTGACTCTGTATACCACCTGTATATAGCCTCCACATTGACTCTGTACCGGTACCACCTGTACCACCTCTGTATAAATAAAGCCTCCACATTGACTCTGTACCGGTACCACCTGTATAAAGCCT
>NW_027040353.1:185690-254810 GCF_034236695.1 Oncorhynchus nerka
GTACCCGGTGTTCGCGGGTCCGACAGTCAAGCAACCTGCTATCTGCCAATCACGGGAATGCCTGGAATGTTCTGATGCCGGGCATCCTGGTGGTTGGCGGAGTGGCGGGAGGGGGTTGGGCATTGGAAGTTAAGACCAGGTTCAGCCTTTGTTCTTCTCTCTTACATCTGGGCTTCACAAGAGAAGGTCACGGTTGGATTGTGGGTTATCTATTTGGCGTGTGCTACGGCCCAAACAGTAGCCTGTGTAAAGTTGGTTCAATAAACCGTCAATTCGCAAAAAGCTCAGGCCTCTGTCTGGACAATTGTTCATTTATGATCTAGTCAGGTCATTACATTGGTGTCAGAAGTAAAAACGTTGATACAAGTTAGCCAGCTAGCTAGCTGACTTATGTGGCTAGCTACCGTAGGTGAGAACGGGATTGAAAATGCTTCGAGGGAATCCGAAAGTGAAGGTGGAGGTAGGGGACGATTATGGCCAAGGAGGTGCGTGTGAATGGACGTCGGGGGTTCTGTCTGAGGAGATCGCCAGGGCGTCGGAGCGCAGAGGCCGCTTGAGGGAGGACGTTAGAGTGATGGTGGCTGAAGCGGGCATGAGTGCTTCGCCGAGTTTATTTCGCGGATTCTGGTGGGCGGACCGGTGGCGACGCTGACGCGGCGTGACGAGGAATCTGGGGCTCAGGATGTAAACAAACATGGCGGCGCCCAGTTCCCGGCTGCGTCCGTATCTGTTAAGACCCCGAAGTATTCCGGCAAGGCGGATTGGGAAGCTTTTCATGCTCAGTTTGAACTGTTAGCTCATTTTAGGGGGTGGTCGGATGAAGAAAGGGCACTGCAGTTGGCTTTATGCCTCACGGATGAAGCTCTGTCCTGTTTGATATTGATTAGCCCCGAGGACAGGCATGATTATGGTGCTCTAGTGGGAGCACTGAGGAGGCGCTATGGACAGTGTGTACAGCCCGGGCTACTGCGCTCCGAACTGAGGAATAGACGCAGGCAGCCTGGAGAGCCTCTACGGGTGCTAGCTAATGACATTGAGAGCCTCTCTCGGCGGGCATATGCTCACATGCCCCCTCCGTGCAGAGCGAGCTAGCACGGGACCAGTTCATACAGGCGCTCTCCCTACGGAGCTGCGCATACAGACCCAGCTGGCTCATCCTGAGTCATTGCAGACAGCCTTGGAGATGGCTTTGGAGAGGGAGCTGGTGTGGGCTGGGGCTTCAGCTGGGGCTTTGGTGGGGGTGCAGGGAGACACACCCTCTGTGCGAGCTGGGGGCAGAGCAGCCCGGAGCCGGAAAAGCCTGCTTGGGTGGCCGAAATGACAGAACTCATTCGGGCTGTGTCGCTACAGGCGGCACGAAACACAAGCCCTGGTCCCAGGGTCTGCTGGGGTTGTGGCCAGCCAGGCCATCTGCGCCGAGATTGCCCCATGTCCCCCAGAGCTCAGGGAAACGGCTCGGGGTCCGCATAGACCGGGTAGTGCGGACCCCTTGCTTTCTATCCCAACCACCATCATCTTCAGGAGGAGCCCACCGGCACAGACGGGGAAGCAAGGCTCCACTTCCCCCAGAAGCAGACGAGGGCAAGCGGAGGGAGCCTGTTGTTGTGGTGGGCCGGACCTGTGTTGGGGACTTTTGTCATGTCCCTGTCACTGTGGAGGGGGTGCCCTGCTCCGCCCTGGTGGACACTGGGTCCACAGTAACCCTGGTGAGGCCAGATATTGTGCCAGGTTGGACTCAGTGTGAGCCTACAACTGTGCAGCTCCGCACAGTCACAGGTGAGCTGGCACCCATGAAAGGGAAGGGAATAATGACTCTGACAGTAGGGGGCAGGACTGTGCGTCATCCTGTGTGGGTGGCGGCTGTGCAGGACCCTTGTATCCTGGGGTTGGACTTTCTTAGGAGCACAGGCTGCCAGTTAGACCTAAATAGGGGCACACTGAGCTTCCAGGGAGGGACGGAAGTCACCATGGCCCCCCCTAATGTCACATTCACTCAACCCAACAAACCCTTTACTCCAACAGTTAAAGCAGCAGAGACTCATGGCTGCGCCCCCTCCCCCACAGCTGTGTGTGACTTTTCCCCAGTCCCCCTGTCACCTACGGCGGTGTGTTACATTCCCCAGCTACCTCCATGACACAGCCCTCTGTGAGCCCGGGCCGCACCCCCCAGCCCAGCTACCCCAGATGGGAGAGGAGAGGACACTGTCTGCAGTGAGGGAGATATGGGGAGGAACTGTGTTGGTCTTGACCCTGAGCAGCAGGAACGGTTGTGGCAGTTGCTGTTTGAATTCAGAGACAGCTTTGCGTTGAGTGAGGAAGAGGTGGGTCAGACTCTTCTGGTGCAGCATGAGATCGACACAGGTGATGCTCGACCCATCAAGATGCGTCCCCGCCGTATCCCGCTGGCACGCCAGGAGGCGGCAGACAAGGCTGTGTTGGAGATGCAGCGGGCAGACTTCATTGAGCCCTCAGACAGCCCCTGGGCGGCGCCAGTCGTCATGGTTCCGAAGAAGGGGGCAAGCTGAGGTTCTGTGCGGACTACAGGCGGCTGAATGAGGTAACCAGGAAGGACTCATACCCCATACCACGATCGATGAGTCGCTGGACCTGGTTAGGGGTCCTCCTGGTTCTCCTCACTAGACCTCCGCAGTGGCTACTGGCAGGTGCCCCTCTCCCCAGAGGCCAGAGCCAAAACTGCGTTCTCCACTAACAGAGGACACTGGCAGTTCAAGGTCCTGTGCTTTGGCCTGTGCAACGCTCCAGCTACTTTTGAGCGTTTGATGGACAGGGTGCTGGATGGCATCCCCGACAGCAGTGTCTGGTATACCTCGATGACATCCTGGCCCATGGCAGCTCCTTCCAGTCAGCCCTGGGGCGCTACGGCGTGTGCTGGAGAGGGTGGCTGCCGCAGGTCTGAAGCTCCACCCGAGAAGTGCCACTTCATGAGGAGAGAGGTGTCCTTCTTGGGCCACCGAGTGGGGAAGGAGGGGATCAGCACCATGGAGGACAAGGTAGGGGCTGTCAGAGACTGGCCCACCCCACCGACCAGCGTCAGCTGAAGAGCTTCCTGGGCCTGGCCTCGTACTACAGGAGGTTTGTACGGGGCTTCTCAAGCATTGCTGCTCCACTGAACCGCCTGCTGCCGAAGGACAAGGCTTTCACTTGGACAGTGGAGTGTGAGGAGGCGTTCAACACCCTCAAACGTGCACTGATCGAGGCCCCGTGCTTGCCCCTGACCTCACCTTGCCCTTTATCCTGGACACAGACGCGAGCAATGTGGGCATGGGTGGGGTGCTGGCCCAGGTGGGGCCAGAGGGGGGGAGAGAGTGGTGGCGTACTTCAGCAAAACATTTGACAAACATGAGCGCCGCTACTGTGTCACCCGGCGGGAGCTCTTGGCTGTTGTGGCTTCCGTCAAACACTTCAAGTACTACCTGGGTGGTCTGCCCTTTACTGTAAGGACTGACCACTCTGCTCTCCAGTGGCTCATGTCTTTCAGAGAGCCAGAGGGGCAGGTGGCACGCTGGTTGGAGGAGCTTCAGCCGTATGACTTCACGGTGGTGCACAGGGCAGGGGCACGCCACTCCAACGCCGACGCCATGTCCCGTCGGCCCTGTACTGCAGACGGCTGCCGCCACTGTGAATGGAGAGAGGGACGGGGGAGAGAGAGCTGCGGGCAGAGGAGGGTGTCTGTGCCACAGTGTGTCGGGCGAGCGGGCCTGTCTGCTGTGAGCTGCAGACTGTCGACGTGGCTGAATGGCGGCAGCAGCAGGACGGGACACAGACCTACAGCCAGTGCTACAGTGGGTAGAGGAGCAGGTGAGGCCACCATGGGAAGAGGTGACAGCGCTCTCACTCGCGACCAAAGGGTTGTGGTCAAGTTTGAGAGACTGCGGCTGGCTGATGGCGTGCTACAGCGGGCATGGAAGGAGTCAGCTACGGGAGAGGAGAGGTGGCAGGTGGTGGTCCCAAAAGCATTGCGGGAGGCTGTGCTCCAGAGTACTCATGGGGGTGGGGACTGGACACTTTGGGGTCACAAAACACTGCGCCGTCTCCGTCAGGGCTTCTACTGGGGGCAGCACAAGAGGGATGTGGAGGACTTTTGTCGCCGCTGTGACAACTGCACAGCGAGAAAGGGCCCCAGGCCGCTCTCATGCTCAGCTCCAACAGTTCCCAGTGGGGGCTCCCATGGAGAGGGTGGGAGTGGATGTAGTTGGGCCGTTCCCCACCACAGACAGTGGAAACCGCTGGGTGCTCACGGCCATGGACTATTTCACAAAATGGCCCGAGGCCTATGCTCTGCCTGACCAGGAGGCAGAGACCATCGTCGACGCCCTGACAGCGGGGATGTTCAGCAGGTTTGGAGCTGCAGAGTCCATCCACAGCGACCAAGGCAGAAACTTTGAGTCCCGTGTGTTCGCCACCATGTGTGAGAGGCTGGGTATGCACAAGACCCGCACTACTCCTCTCCATCCTCAAAGTGATGGCCTTGTGGAGCGCTTCAACAAAACGCTTGGACAGCAGCTGGCCATCGTCTCTTCCAAACACCAGCGTGACTGGGACAAGCACCTGCCTATGGTCCTCATGGCATGCCGCTCCGCTGTCCAAGACTCCACCTCCTGCACGCCTGCCCTCCTCATGCTGGGGAGAGATCCGCACCCTGCGGAGATGGCGTTTGGTCGGCCCCTGGATAGCCCTCATGTTCCTCCGGGCCGGAGTATGCCCGGAGACTCCAGGACCGCCTGGAGACAGCCCACACCTTCGCCAGAGAGCAGCTGGTGAATGCAGGTGTGAGGCAGAAAAAGGAACTATGACGTGCACACCCGGGGAAGGCACTTTGTGGCTGGGGAGCTGGTCTGGGTCTACAGCCCCTAAGGAAAAAGGCAGATGCCCCAAGTTGGACAGTCACTGGGTGGGACCCTGCAGTGTCCTGGAGAGGGTAGGGAGGTTGTGTACGGGTGCAGCTTCCTCCCAGGGGAGAAAGGTGGCACTGCACCGGGACAGGTTAGCCCCATACAGAGGGGCCTCTTCTCCCCAAACCCCAGGAACCCCCACAATTCCCCTCTCTGGCAATGACATTCTCCAGGCACCCACCCTCAGGTGCCGCAGACAAGGCTCCAGACAGCCCACTCCCCCCCTCTCCCCCCCCTGTGTCACCGCGTGGTTCCCCAGAACCACGGACTGTATTACCCGTTCCCGCTTCCTTGTCCCCCATATCCCTGCCTTCATCCCCTGGTTCCCAGAGGGGCACTCTGCGACCATCACGGCCACGCAGGCAAAGGAGACCTCCGGGTCGCTTCAGAGACTTTGTTTGTTCCCTCGGGGACGAGGGACTTTGTGGTGGGGGGGCTGTGTAGCGACCCGCACAGACAGCTGTGTGTTATGTGCTAGGCTAGGAGGTGGTTGTGTTGTACTGACCAGTACCCGGTGTTCGCGGGGTCCGACATGTCAAGCAACCTGCTATCTGCCAATCACGGGAATGCCTGGAATGTTCTGATGCCGGGCATCCTGGTGGTTGGCGGAGTGGCGTGGAGGGGGGGTTGGGCATTGGAAGTTAAGACCAGGTTCAGCCTTTGTTCTCTCTCTCTTACATCTGGGCTTCACAAGAGAAGGTCACGGTTGGATTGTGGGTTATCTATTTGGCGTGTGCTACGGCCCAAACAGTAGCCTGTGTAAAGTTGGTTCAATAAACCGTCAATTCGCAAGCTCAGGCCTCTGTCTGGACAATTGTTCATTTATGATCTAGTCAGGTCATTACAATATGAACAAAGATGATGTTTCACTTTTTCTAATGTTGGGGTCACTCTAGGGGGAAAAAATCAGTTAAAGGGTTTTCTCTGTTGTTAAACATAGCGGTGGGTCATTTTTGACCCTTAGGACAACACAAGGGTTAAATCAGCTTGAAAATATATGGCAAGACTTGAGAATGACTGCTAGCAATGATCAACGACCAACTTGTCAGAACTTGAAGAATAATTCAAATTATAATGAGCAAATATCATACAATCCAGGTGTGCAAAACTCTTCAAGATTTACCCAGAAGAATCACAGCTGTGATGGCTGCCAAAGGTAACTATACAATGTAGTTACCCAGGGGTGTGAATACCTTTTAAATTAGATATTTCTATATTTGATTTTCGATAGAAGTGAGAAAAAAATCTAAAAACATGTTTTCACTTTGTTGTTATGAGGACATGCAACATGTTATGTAGATGGGTGAGCTTTTTTTCATTCAAGCAATTTTGATTTCAGTCTGTAACACAACAAAATGTGGATAAAGTCAAGGGGTATGTCTGCTTTCTGAAGGCAATATAGCTACGTGCACAGACACAACAGAGACGAAATACTTCCTTCAAGCTAGCTAACCAGTGTGGCTAGTTATAATTAATTCACATGGGATTAGCTAAACTGTGTTCGAATATCCATACTGTATACTACATACTTAATGAGTATATGCTACATACTATATACTATTAGTTAATTTGAGTATTCTGTAAACTAACGGAATCCTTTCAGGTGAGCGGGCTATGCCTGTCTTCCAGAAGTTGATACTGTTGCTATGCAACCTCTTGCCAGCTTGTTAGCATAACAAATTACTAGCTAGACATTTTACGAAGGGTGTGTTCGCAAATTAAATCTGGAGTTCGCTCTGGGAGTTTGTAAATTCAGAGTCAGATTGACTCTGTTTGTAAATTCAGAGCGTTGTCAGATTGACTGTTTGTAAATTCAGAGCGTTGTCAGATTGACTGTTTGTAAATTCAGAGCGTTGTCAGATTGACTCTGTTTGTAAATTCAGAGCGTTGTCAGATTGACTGTTTGTAAATTCAGAGCGTTTAGAGGGCACACTAGACACTCTGGTGGAGGATTAGAGTTGATGCGAGCGTTCTGACTTCACAACTGCAGTCAAACACCCAAGCTAACAGGCTAACATTGGCTAGCTACTTCCACACATCACTCTGACCATATTACATGCCCTAGCAGAGCTCGTTAGGCGGTTTTCATATTTTCGTTGGTGACTGTAACTGTGCTACTTTAATTGCACTTTTTTCCCCCAACGTTTACTGACACCTGCCATGTTGAGTGTTTGTAAATTCACCAGTTATTCTGGGCTCTGGCACACTCAGACGAGTGCTCTTGAAATCAGAGTAGATATTTAGGAACGCACCAAATTAACAATGTTCATTTAGAATGCACAATGACTATAGCACTTAGCTAAGCTAAGAATGCATTGAATAATCAAGTCAATAAACGCTGGCTAGTTAGTTAGATAGCGTATAGTTAATATACTGCCTGACAAGTTCAATGTATTAGTAGCCAACTAACGTTAGGTAGCTAGCTAACATACCGGTACATACTGCTGTAATGATATGCTATGAGGTTCGTAAGGATAGCGTAGCTAACAAATTGTCAGCCAAAATAACATGTAACTTATTTGAAAAGGTGTTACTTTATTACATTTCTTAACATTTGTCATTTTAGTTTAAGGAATTTATTTGTATCCACTCTCGTCGCACTTGGGCTGCATACTTTCCGCCATTTTCTTCATATCCGAAAGGGTGGTGAAGCCACGCCCATTTCCTGAAGAATTGTATTATGGGCCCAAAAAGTACAGAAATAGTGTCCATTGCGTATATACTTCGTATTTTTGTGAATGTAGCACTACATACGGGAACTTTTGGCATACTACCTATATTCATACTATGACCAATAAGCATAGTACATACTCAATTTACATCACAAATAGTATGGTTAGTGAGGTTGGTATGAGTATTACCTTAGTATCCTTATGCACTATATGATCCAGATTGTAGTATAGAAACTGATACAGACATACAAACAGACAGACAGAACTCACCTGAGAGGAGACAGCAAGAGATAACATGGATTATCTTCATTCTGGACAGTTACTCCTCAGTTACTATACTGTTGAAGTTACTTTACTATCACAGTTACTATACTGTTAAAGTTACTTTACTATCACAGTTACTATACTGTTAAAGTTACTTTACTATCACAATTACTATACTGTTAAAGTTACTTTACTGTTAAAGTTACTTTACTATTACAGTTACTATACTGTTAAAGTTACTTTACTACCACAGTTACTATATTGTTAAAGTTACTTTACTATTACAGTTACTATACTGTTAAAGTTACTTTACTACCACAGTTACTATACTGTTGAAGTTACTTTACTATACTACCAGCTAGTTCAAGTCCACAACAGCTTGTCTGTCAGCTACTCATCTATTTGACAGCAGGGTGTTTCTGAAATGCTCTTTCTTCCCCGACTCCTCTCTCTCTCTTCCTTTCTCTCGCTCTCTCTTCTTCTCTCTCTCTCTCTCTCGCTCTCTCTTCTTCTCTCTCTCTCTCTCTCTCTCTCTCTCTCTCTCTCTCGCTCTCTCTTCTTCTCTCTCTCTCTCTCTCTTCTTCTCTCTCTCTCTCTCTCTCTCTCTCTCTCTTCTTCTCTCTCTCTCTCTTCTTCTCTCTCTCTCTTCTCTCTCTCTCTCTCTCTCTCTTCTCTCTCTCTTCTCTCTCTCTCTCTCTTCTTCTCTCTCTCTCTCTCTTCTTCTCTATCTCTCTCTCTCTCTTTCTCTCAATGTCAGAGATATGATGGAGGTAGTAATGATTGTTGTGAAGAGGGGTGGGCATTAGCCTACACATCCTGTTGATTTCCATGTAGTGACCTCAGTGTCTGCAGGTCTTTATGTGCTGCAGAGGGAAACTGGTTCAAACCGGCCGGAGGTTAGACTTCTAAACCACCAGAGAACTCAGCTATCTGTGGTGACTAAGTTTTAAAACTGTCATCTTCTCTGTTCTAAAGTTACCATGTTTATTTCATCAGAGGAGGAACACATTGTTGAGATGATGACAATATAAAGTATCCATCAATATATTTTATGACATTTAATTGATCCAAATACAGTCATTGTAAATGATCAACTCTACAGATGAGTTTCTGAACAGAAGAAACATCCCTCCTCTACAACCCAACTCCCCCTTAATGAATGATGTCATCACATAACAGACAAGCTACTGAGATCTCAGTAAACCAACAGAACGACCTCCATATCGCCCCCTACAGTATGTTATCAGTACTGATGAATAAACATACTGTAATCTCGTCTCTCTCTCTCTATTGATCTAAGGGGACGAGGTTACAGTCTAATAAACTACGTGTTTCAACTCAGTCAATTCAGAAGTGAAATTCCATTCATGAATTGAAAAGTCCACATGGAAAATGATGGTCATCAATGATAAATTGAATTGTGATTATTTTAATGAATTGAATTGAATTCTATTCAATTGGACCCCAGCTCTGGTAACGATAACACTTCAGGTGACCTCTTCTCTTCAGAATACAGACCATAGAATTACATATTAGAACTTAATTACATAATATAACTTCATTACATATTCAAATGTAATTCCAACGATAGTCAGATGTTAATAGGATCTCTGTGCTACAGAGTCTATCAGGAGTCAGTAGTTGTGATACTGTTGAGGTTCTGGTCCGATGTTTAGAGTCGAGTGCTGAAAAGGTTGATTGGTAGAGGGCGGGGTCATGAGCAATGCAGTCTGGGTCAGCGGTAGACACGGGCGGCTGAGGGGCCACTGCATTGTGGGTGGAAGTTACATTTTCTTCATCCTCACCACCTTACTCATCATAACCTTTGAGACAGTGAGGAGAATCATGTCTGTTACCATTAGGTGAAGACAGAAACACACACACGCACCAACACACACTCTCTCTCTCACCTCTTCAGTGCTTCCTGTGTCTGCATTAGGCCTGCTAGAGATTGACCCTGTGAAACACACAATAGACTGTATATTATAACTATGTGTGTGTGTGTGTGTGTGTGTGTGTGTGTGTGATATTGAAGGCATCTCACCTAGAGCTTTTCTGCTTTGCCAGCGTCTGTAGAATATGAGGGGGATGACAGCGTTTTTTTACATCAGTAATTTTTCAATACTCTTTCCACCCCTGGTGTTTGGTTAGTAATTGGTTAGTGATTGATTAGTGATTGATTAGTCCAGTCTAACTGGCTGAAAACAGAACTCATCTGAGAGGATGCAGCAGGTGACAACATGGAGGATCATTGTTCTGACTCCCATGGAATCTACTCCCAAGACTCACACCACAGCACACTTCCTGCAATACTACAAATAATCAGATCACTTTAACTACAAAAATACACCAACTGTAAACTCTAAAGTACACCTACTGTAAACTCTAAAGTACACCTACTGTAAACTCTAAAGTACACCTACTGTAAACTCTAAAGTACACCTACTGTAAACTCTAAAGTACACCTACTGTAAACTCTAAAGTACACCTACTGTAAACTCTAAAGTACACCTACTGTAAACTCTAAAGTACACCTACTGTAAACTCTAAAGTACACCTACTGTAAACTCTAAAGTACACCTACTGTAAACTCTAAAGTACACCAACTGTAAACTCTAAAGTACACCTACTGTAAACTCTAAAGTACACCTACTGTAACCTCTAAAGTACACCTACTGTAAACTCTAAAGTACACCTACTGTAAACTCTAAAGTACACCAACTGTAAACTCTAAAGTACACCTACTGTAAACTCTAAAGTACACCTACTGTAAACTCTAAAGTACACCTACTGTAAACTCTAAAGTACACCTACTGTAAACTCTAAAGTACACCTACTGTAAACTCTAAAGTACACCTACTGTAAACTCTAAAGTACACCAACTGTAAACTCTAAAGTACACCTACTGTAAACTCTAAAGTACACCTACTGTAAACTCTAAAGTACACCTACTGTAAACTCTAAAGTACACCTACTGTAAACTCTAAAGTACACCTACTGTAAACTCTAAAGTACACCAACTGTAAACTCTAAAGTACACATACTGTAAACTCTAAAGTACACCTACTGTAAACTCTAAAGTACACCAACTGTAAACTCTAAAGTACACCTACTGTAAACTCTAAAGTACACCTACTGTAAACTCTAAAGTACACCTACTGTAAACTCTAAAGTACACCAACTGTAAACTCTAAAGTACACCTACTGTAAACTCTAAAGTACACCTACTGTAAACTCTAAAGTACACCAACTGTAAACTCTAAAGTACACCAACTGTAAACTCTAAAGTACACCCACTGTAAACTCTAAAGTACACCAACTGTAAACTCTAAAGTACACCAACTGTAAACTCTAAAGTACACCAACTGTAAACTCTAAAGTACACCCACTGTAAACTCTAAAGTACACCAACTGTAAACTCTAAAGTACACCAACTGTAAACTCTAAAGTACACCAACTGTAAACTCTAAAGTACACCAACTGTAAACTCTAAAGTACACCTACTGTAAACTCTAAAGTACACCTACTGTAAACTCTAACGTACACCTACTGTAAACTCTAAAGTACACCAACTGTAAACTCTAACGTACACCTACGTAAACTCTAACGTACACCTACTGTAAACTCTAACGTACACCTACTGTAAACTCTAACGTACACCTACTGTAAACTCTAACGTACACCAACTGTAAACTCTAAAGTACACCAACTGTAAACTCTAAAGTACACCTACTGTAAACTCTAAAGTACACCTACTGTAAACTCTAACGTACACCTACTGTAAACTCTAAAGTACACCAACTGTAAACTCTAACGTACACCTACTGTAAACTCTAACGTACACCTACTGTAAACTCTAACGTACACCTACTGTAAACTCTAACGTACACCTACTGTAAACTCTAACGTACACCAACTGTAAACTCTAACGTACACCTACTGTAAACTCTAACGTACACCAACTGTAAACTCTAACGTACACCTACTGTAAACTCTAAAGTACACCTACTGTAAACTCTAACGTACACCTACTGTAAACTCTAACGTACACCTACTGTAAACTCTAACGTACACCTACTGTAAACTCTAAAGTACACCTACTGTAAACTCTAACGTACACCTACTGTAAACTCTAACGTACACCTACTGTAAACTCTAAAGTACACCTACTGTAAACTCTAACGTACACCTACTGTAAACTCTAACGTACACCTACTGTAAACTCTAACGTACACCTACTGTAAACTCTAACGTACACCAACTGTAAACTCTAACGTACACCAACTGTAAACTCTAACGTACACCTACTGTAAACTCTAACGTACACCTACTGTAAACTCTAAAGTACACCTACTGTAAACTCTAACGTACACCTACTGTAAACTCTAACGTACACCTACTGTAAACTCTAACGTACACCTACTGTAAACTCTAAAGTACACCTACTGTTACCACAATAGCAATCTCGTTTAACCCAGAAATAAATGGGTGTAATTTGGTATCTCTTCTCTCTCTCTCTTTCTCTCGTTATTTTCTGCCTCATCTGTTGTCACATACATATGCGCAGTAACAGACACACACACGCGCACACGCACACACACACAGTCATGAGCTAATTTAGAAAGGAAGTATTTTTCAGGGCACCAGTGTCTGTGTTCGTTGTTGGGTGATATTCGTGAGTTGTGGTACACAGTGTTTTTATCAGTTTGGTTGACATGACCCAGTCTGCTGATAGCATCACAGGTCTGACTGTCATTAACAGAGGCTTTGCCTTGAATGGTGCCCTCTTCCTTACATACTGTATGGGCCTTGGTCTAAAGGGCTCGGGTCTAATATAGTGCACTATGTAGGGAATAGGACTCTGAGCTCAAAGTAGCAAAGGAAGTATAGGGAATAGGGCCCAGTGTCTGTGTGCACTATATAGGGAATATTCTGGTCAAAAGTAGTGCACTATATAGGGTTTGCCATTTGGGATGACGCCTGCCTGATAGCATCACATGGGACTGTCATTAAAGAGCAGAACAGTTGAAACTGCTTTGCCTGAATACTGCCCTCTAGTACTGTATGGGCCTTGGATTAATAGTCACATACTGCACTATGTAGGGAATAGGATCTTCCCTAGGGCACTATATAGCAAAGTAGCTGTCACTATATTTAGCCCTGGTCAAAAGTAGTGCACTATATAGAATAGGATGCCATTTGGGATAACTCTGGGGGCGGCAAAGCTGTTTGTGCTGAATACTGCCTCCTAGTGGATTAATAGTCACAACTGATCCACATTATCACCAAAGATCAGCTGTCACTTTTTTTAGTTAAGTAGCCAGAATATCATAATCTGTATGAGTCATCATCATCATCGCCACCTTCCTCACCACTCTCACCTGCTGTAGTAGCTGACATGTATACAGTGTTGAGTCATCAGCATACATAGACACAGGCTGCACACACACTGCTGTAGTAGCTGACGTGTATATAGTGTTGAGTCATCAGCATACATAGACACAGGCTGCACACACACTGCTGTAGTAGCTGACGTGTATATAGTGTTGAGTCATCAGCATACATAGACACAGGCTGCACACACACTGTAGTAGCTGACGTGTATATAGTGTTGAGTCATCAGCATACATAGACACAGGCTGCACACACACTGCTGTAGTAGCTGACGTGTATATAGTGTTGAGTCATCAGCATACATAGACACAGGCTGCTGTAGTAGCTGACGTGTATATAGTGTTGAGTCATCAGCATACATAGACACAGGCTGCACACACACTGCTGTAGTAGCTGACGTGTATATAGTGTTGAGTCATCAGCATACATAGACACAGGCTGCACACACACTGCTGTAGTAGCTGACGTGTACATAGTGTTGAGTCATCAGATACATAGACATCTTTCTACATCCTGTGTATAGCAAACTGTTCAGATCCATTTATCATAAGAAACACTGTTCAGAAATTTATTTACCTATAGCAAACTGTTATTACAAATGTATAGCAAATCATACAAAAATACATCCAAAATGTATAGAAAACTGTTCAGAAATATAATACATACATGACAAATGTATAGCAAACTGTTCAGAAATATAATAGATACATGACAAATGTATAGCAAACTGTTCAGAAATATAATACATACATGACAAATGTATAGCAAACTAAGTCTGGCTGTAGTTTTAGAAGATTCTGTCCAGGGTTAACGTTTTTCTTAAAAGTATTCCTTGAATATAAACTACATGATTTAAATATAAAACTAGTTCCTGTTTTGAAGGAGAAATAATGGTCCCTATATTGAGGTGAGGGATCTTCCATTTCAATGCATAAATAATTACACAGCAAAAGTTGATATTCTTTGCTCAATTAAACAGCTTTATATGAGTTTCTGGATAGTTCTCACTTACTGCATCAACAACAGGTGGCAACGATACATGTTGGGTATAATACTGAGTAAAGAGGAATGCTATGGGTTTAACATGAAAGCCTATATCTCCCATGGTTACTGTCCTAACAGTTACACCATACATATTCCCCAATCTAACAGTTACACCATACATAGTACCCAATCTAACAGTTACACCATACATATTCCCCAATCTAACAGTTACACCATACATAGTACCCAATCTAACAGTTACACCATACATATTCCCCAATCTAACAGTTACACCATACATAGTACCCAATCTAACAGTTACACCATACATAGTACCCAATCTAACAGTTACACCATACATAGTACCCAATCTAACAGTTACACCATACATAGTACCCAATCTAACAGTTACACCATACATAGTACCCAATCTAACAGTTACCCAATCTAACAGTTACATAGTACCCAATCTAACAGTTACACCATACATAGTTACACCATACCCAATCTAACAGTTACACCATACATAGTACCCAATCTAACAATTACACCATACATAGTACCCAATCTAACAGTTACACCATACATAGTACCCAATCTAACAGTTACACCATACATAGCCCAGATCCTACAGCAAGTCATACGTTCCAAACCATTTCTGTACATAAAGTTCACCTAGTTAGCTAACTCATACACACTAGCCGAAACACACAGCTCTCACTCACACTTCCCTCCACCCTGTTATTGTAGGCATCCTGGAAAAGTAAAGACCATTCAAGCATAGAAATGGAATCAGCATTGACTTGAATGGGAAGGTCCGTTCTATAGATTATATTTCTATACATTCCAATAGCGTTGTTTCTCTTCTAAACCAATGACTACTGGTATTATCACACTATGGGCATTATCACACTATGGGCATTATCACACTACGGGCATTATCACGCTACGGGCATTATCACGCTATGGGCATTATCACACTATGGGCATTATCACACTATGGGCATTATCACACTACGGGCATTATCACACTACGGGCATTATCACACTACGGGCATTATCACACTACGGGCATTATCACACTACGGGCATTATCACACTATGGGCATTATCACACTATGGGCATTATCACACTATGGGTATTGATCAGTGATCAGTGGCAATACTTTCTATTGATTTGATCAGAATCCAAAACCATGAAAACAACCCATGATACCTAAACCCCTAGAATAGATACATGAAAACAACCCATGATACCTAAACCCCTAGAATAGATACATGGCAGCAGAGGTCCAGAGTGACAGTTTCCTCAGTTCACTAGTGGTTCTGAAGTGGACTCACGAGGTCCAGAGTGACAGTTTCCTCAGTTCACTAGTGGTTCTGAAGTGGACTCACGAGGTCCAGAGTGACAGTTTCCTCAACTAAAGGTCAAGAGACACCGTAACGAAAGTTGGCCGTGCGCAGTAGGTCACCTGATGGGTGTCGTTTAACGATGGCGATTCAACACAGAATCGTCTGGAAAGGAACAGAAAATGGCGTTGATAAACGTTCTTTGGTCGATAGGGAGGACAGCCACATGTTGCCTTTCACTGTTCGTCTGCTCCGTCCGTTTTGTCCTGAAGACGTTCATAGTTTATAGCCATCAGGACTAGGATGGAAGCACCTGTGCGATGGTCTCCTTGGCACTCTGACTCAGTCTCTCCGGAAACGCAACCTCGTACTCCACCAGCAGGTCACCGCGGCGATCGGGCCGCTTGGGCAGAGGAAGCCCCTCCCCCGTGATGCGGCGTTTCATCCCAGGACGCACCACGTCCCCTGTCGTCACGGTTACTGTCCTGCCGTCCAACGTGGGGGCGATGACCGTGCAGCCGCACAGCGCCTGAAGAGGGGGGGGGGGGGAAGAGAGAGAGAGAGTGAGAGAGAGAGCGAGAGAGAGAGAGAAGAGGGGGCGGAGAGAGAGAAGAGGGGGCGGAGAGAGAGAAGGGGGAAGGGAGAGAGAGAAGAGGGGAGGAGAGAGAGGAAGAGGGGGAGGAGAGAGAGAAGAGGGGCGGAGAGAGAGAAGAGGGGCGGAGAGAGAGAAGAGGGGCGAGAGAGAAGAGGGGGCGGAGAGAGAAGAGGGGGGCGGGAGAGGCGGAGAGAGAGAAGAGGGGGCGGAGAGAGAAGAGGGGGGGAGAGAGAGAAGAGGGGGCGGAGAGAGAAGAGGGGGGGAGAGAGAGAAAGGGGGGAGAGAGAAGAGGGGAGAGAGATGTTACACTTCATCACTCTAGTCTACATACAAACAGTTGTCTGTAGGTTCAAGAATGAGTCATTCTAAGTGCTATCAATTTGTTTAGCGAGCACTTGGAGAGGATCGTGTAAAAATAAAGTATGTTTAGTTGAGTTAAAGTTCAGACCACTCTGCCTTACCTCTCTGAGGGAGACCTTGGCGGGGTAAACGATGTCAGAGCCGTCTCGCCGGAACACCGGGTGTGGCTTATCCTTGACCACGAACACCACGTCTGCCGGGATGTTAGTCGGCGTCTCGTCCCCCTCTTTAGGGAAGGTGACCTTCGTCCCCTCCTTCCATCCCTTCTTTATCTCCACCTCCAGGATCTTGTCCTCCATCCGGAGGGTCCGTCTGTCTGCGTTCAGCCGCTTGTGGGATATCTTCATTCTCTTAGTGCAGCCTGAGAGCACCTTTACAAAAGACCACCATGGAAACCAGGCTTTATGGTGTTATCCTACACAACTTTTTACATTTACATTTACATTTAAGTCATTTAGCAGACGCTCTTATCCAGAGCGACTTACAAATTGGTGCGTTCACCAATTTTTAAATTGTATGATGTGCTGTGTGTATATGGATACCTTGAATGGTCAAATAACATAAGTCAACCAACCAACCTCCTCTAAGGTTACCCTGAGGTCGTGGAGCACGGGTGGGTCCTGGTGCTTCTCAACCATCTGCCCCCCCATCCCCCCTCCCCCCATCCCTGTGCTGAAGGAACGGGGAACCCCCATGCCACCGCCCCCCATCCCGAAACGGGCGAAGGGATCGTCAGTGTCCATGTTGTCCCCGTCTGGGCCCCCACCGTTTCGGGGGAAGAACTGGTCGAAGGGGCTCCGGCCCCCGAAGAACTCGGCGAAGATGGCGTGGGGGTCGCCTTGGAAGGAGTAGCTGAAACTAGGGCCCCCGGGAACACCCCCTCCTCCTGGGGAGCCTCCTCCTTTCAACCCTGGAGAGGAGAGGGAGGAAGGGAGGGGGGGAAGGGGGAGGAGAGAGAGAGAGAGAGTTAAACATTTGTGGCTTTGGTCCAGACTTCTTTCAATATATGTTTTGTAAACATTTCCTATGTGCAGATGCACCCATGGTTGTGGAAACAATGAGTCTGTGTGGAGGGCTAGATGGGAGGAACGCTCTGTGTGTAGGGCTAGATGGGAGGAACGCTGTGTGTGGAGGGCTAGATGGGAGGAACGCTCTGTGTGTAGGGCTAGATGGGAGGAACGCTGTGTGTGGAGGGCTAGATGGGAGGAACGCTGTGTGTGTAGGGCTAGATGGGAGGAACGCTGTGTGTGTAGGGCTAGATGGGAGGAACGCTGTGTGTGGAGGGCTAGATGGGAGGAACGCTGTGTGTGTAGGGCTAGATGGGAGGAACGCTGTGTGTGTAGGGCTAGATGGGAGGAACGCTGTGTGTGTAGGGCTAGATGGGAGGAACGCTGTGTGTGTAGGGCTAGATGGGAGGAACGCTGTGTGTGTAGGGCTAGATGGGAGGAACGCTGTGTGTGTAGGGCTAGATGGGAGGAACGCTCTGTGTGTAGGGCTAGATGGGAGGAACGCTCTGTGTGTAGGGCTAGATGGGAGGAACGCTCTGTGTGTAGGGCTAGATGGGAGGAACGCTCTGTGTGTAGGGCTAGATGGGAGGAACGCTCTGTGTGGAGGGCTAGATGGGAGGAACGCTCTGTGTGGAGGGCTAGATGGGAGGAACGCTCTGTGTGTAGGGCTAGATGGGAGGAACGCTCTGTGTGTAGGGCTAGATGGGAGGAACGCTCTGTGTGTGGAGGGCTCTGTGTGTAGAGATAGGGAGGAACGCTCTGTGTGTAGAGATAGAAGGAGGGCTGTGTGTAGGAGATAAGACGGAGGAAGATAGAAGGGAGGAACGCTCTGTGTGTAGAGATAGAAGGGAGGAAGGCTCTGTGTGTAGAGATAGAAGGGAGGAAGGCTCTGTGTGTAGAGATAGAAGGGAGGAACGCTCTGTGTGTAGAGATAGAAGGGAGGAACGCTCTGTGTGTAGAGATAGAAGGGAGGAATGTGTAGGGCTAGAGGGACGGGAGGAACGCTCTGTGTGTAGAGATAGAAGGGAGGAACGCTCTGTGTGTAGAGATAGAAGGGAGGAACGCTCTGTGTGTGTGTAGTGTAGAGATAGAAGGAGGAACGCTCTGTGTGTAGAGATAGAAGGGAGGAACGCTCTGTGTAGAGATAGGAAGGGAGGAACGCTCTGTGTAGGAGGCGGGAGGAACGCTCTGTGTGTAGGGCTAGACGGGGAGGAACGCTCTGTGTGTAGGGCTCTGTGTAGAGATAGAAGGGAGGAACGCTGTGTGTGTAGAAGGGAGGGCTAGAAGGGAGGAACGCTCTGTGTGTAGGGCTAGACGGGAGGAACGCTCTGTGTGTAGGGCTAGACGGGAGGAACGCTCTGTGTGTAGGGCTAGACGGGAGGAACGCTCTGTGTGTAGGGCTAGACGGGAGGAACGCTCTGTGTGGAGGGCTAGACGGGAGGAACGCTCTGTGTGTAGGGATAGAGGGGCTAGGGCTAGACGGGAGGAACGCTCTGTGTGGAGGGCTAGACGGGAGGAACGCTCTGTGTGGAGGGCTAGACGGGAGGAACGCTCTGTGTGGAGGGCTAGACGGGAGGAACGCTCTGTGTGGAGGGCTAGACGGGAGGAACGCTCTGTGTGGAGGGCTAGACGGGAGGAACGCTCTGTGTGGAGGGCTAGACGGGAGGAACGCTCTGTGTGGAGGGCTAGACGGGAGGAACGCTCTGTGTGGAGGGCTAGATGGGAGGAACGCTCTGTGTGGAGGGCTAGATGGGAGGAACGCTCTGTGTGGAGGCTAGTGGGAGGAACGCTAGAAGGGAGGAACGCTCTGTGTGGAGGGCTAGATGGGAGGAACGCTCTGTGTGGGGACGCTCTGTGTGGAGGGCTAGATGGGAGGAACGCTCTGTGTGGAGGGAGATGGGAGAACGGGAGGAACGCTCTGTGTGGAGGGCTAGAGAGATGGAGGGCTAGATGGGAGGAACGCTCTGTGTGTAGGATAGAGGAGGAACGCTCTGTGTGTAGAGATAGAAGGGAGGAACGCTCTGTGTGTAGAGATAGAAGGGAGGAACGCTCTGTGTGTAGAGATAGAAGGGAGGAACGCTCTGTGTGTAGAGATAGAAGGGAGGAACACTGTGTGTAGGGCTAGAAGGGAGCAACGCTCTGTGTGTAGAGATAGAAGGGAGCAACGCTCTGTGTGTAGAGATAGAAGGGAGGAACACTGTGTGTAGAGATAGAAGGGAGGAACACTGTGTGTAGAGATAGAAGGGAGGAACGCTCTGTGTGTAGAGATAGAAGGGAGGAACACTGTGTGTAGAGATAGAAGGGAGGAACACTGTGTGTAGGGCTAGAAGGGAGGAACGCTCTGTGTGTAGGGCTAGAAGGGAGGAACACTGTGTGTATAGATAGAAGGGAGGCTGCCTCATAATAATGGCCAGAACAGAGCAAATGGAACGGCATCAGACACCTGGAAACAATGTGTCTGATGTATTTGATACCATTCCACCACTTCCGCTCCAGTCATAACCATGAGCCCATCCTCCCCAATTAAGGTGCCACCACCCTCCTGTGGTCTACAGTGTCTGTTGCTATACACGGAATGATGCAGCTTGACCATTGAGTTATCTAGACTGGTCTTTAAAGACAACTGATAAGAACACAGCAGCACCGTTGTAACCTAGTGTAACAGTATAATTTTAGTCCGTCCCCTCTGGGACCCTCTGCACACATCAACAACAGTCACCACAAAGCATCGCTACCCATCGCTCCAGAAAAGCCGCGGCCCTTGCAGAGCAAGGAACCACTACTTCAAGGTCTCAGAGCAAGTGACGTCACCGATTGAAACGCTATTAGCGCGCACCACCGCTAACTAGCTAGCCATTTCACATACACAGCCACACTATCTGTCGTTTGAGAAACTTGCTGACAGGCCAGCGCCAAACTGTCAAAGTCAAACTCTCCGCCCCGCGGTGACGTCAGCGCCCGAACCTTCCAGTAGTGGGCGCGCACCTCTCCCTCGCCGCTCCGCTCTTGGCGTGCAGTGTTATTGTATCTATCCGTTTTTTCCCCCTCCTCCATTCTTATGATTGTGCTGCAAGGGATTCTTGTTGGAACTCGCGAATCCCTTGCAGCACAATCATAAGAATGGAGAATGGGGGAAAACTGATAGATGCGATAAACCTGCTGTCTTGCCCTTTCTCGTTATAAAATATAGCTCACATAGGCTAAGAAATGTAGGCTTATAAACTGTTGCTCACACAGGCCGAGGAGGGAAGGTTTATGAGCTATTGCTTGGTTTGTTATAAGCATATAGCGTTTGTTTTTGGAACTTCTGTGGCCCAAAGCGTTAGAACACTAGAAATACAACGATTTCAGCAACACTGAAGAATAGTAGATTATCAGAGGAAAAGAGGCAGGTTCTTGAGACAGATCTTGAAATGCCTTTTCGCCGTAATACTCATCCAAATGTCCAGCGACAATGATTCAGCTTTACATCTTTATAATCGCAGCTTTGAAATCGTTTCCGATAGGCCTCCCTAACTAAAAGTACTTCGGAAAACAACGTGTATTTATTCATCACTTTTAATAATAACAAGTTGTGTCTGGTCAATAGAACACGTACCTTCTTCACCGAATCGGTCGTAAATGTCCTTTTTCTTTGGGTCGCTCAGAACGTCATAAGCTTCAGCTATTTCTTTAAACTTGTCCTCGGCTTTGGGAGACTTGTTTTTATCCGGGTGGTAACGCAGAGCCTGCTTGCGATAAGCCTTCTTGATCTCGTCCTCCGTCGCCCCTTTCTGTATGCCCAGAACATTATAGTAGTCTTTACCCATTTTCACCATGTAGCTGTCGGTGTGTTAATTCCGAATAACTGCGAGAAATAGTTTAAAGCTCCCTTGCTTGAGCCTGTGCTGACTGCCAATCAGATTCGCACAAGGTAGACGGGTAGTTCTCTTTAAATGCGCTGGTCCGGTTGCAGGTAGTATATCTATGGAATGGTATATAAACGTATTAAAACCTAACCTGAACTGTACACTTACTGTTGAAGAACGCTACCGTTCTGCCAGCTCCGCTTGGGACCCATTCTAGTTTATACCCGCGCAGAAAGTTCGAGAATTTTCTAGCAGCATCAGGAAGAGTCTGAACGCAGTTCAACTCCTATCGGACGAAAGTTCCTGGGACCGATCACGCCTAACAGAGCGTCACTGAGTTTGACAGTTCGACAGGACACGCCTCTGTGGTCGAGCCGAAACTCAACCCATTATTTTTATTTCTACTTTGCACATTCTTCCATTGCAAATCTACCATTCCAGTGTTTTACTTGCTATATTGTATTTACTTTGCCACCATGGCCTTTTTTTTTACTCACATCGTATATAGACTTGTTTATACTCACTGGATGTATCAAACGATTCGTGTTAGTGAACAGAATGTTTCACAATGTGTCTGCAAACTGCGCAGAGGAAAACCTATATGGATCCCCTGAACAAAACTGATTCCCTCATAATGTGGTTTGTCTGTCGCGTTTGTTGGAACTATAGGTGTAGTCCTCGCTATGCTTCAGGTTTATAGGTACTATGCGTTAGGTTGAGCCCTGTCCTTTCTCTATTTAAATAATGACGTTATTTCAACTTTTACTAGCCTCTTCTTGGTCAAATTCCCACAAAGAGGTCCAGGCCTGTCCTTGGCAAACAGCCTTGCTGCTTTTGAAAACCATCGCTGACACATTATGCCCAATATAACAGTCAGTAATCTACGAAGTCAAATAGCTCATCTGTAAAGTCAGTATGTAGCTTGTCCCTGGTGTTGATAATGTAAGATTTACTAATATAATCACCCGCTAATACAATTTACCCCGCATCTCCCATTTGTCCAAACGAATCACTCCATTTTTGAATCTACTCCCCCATTGGCTACAGTACGGGAAGTACGGCATATCTACTTAGCTTTCCGACCCATTGATTGGACGCGATATTAAATAGGTAACCATTGGACTTCCCAATCATTGGACCAATTGGGTACCTGAAAGCCATCACTGCTTCCTCTTGCTCTGATTGGAAGGCACGACCCGTCGCTCACCTTGGATGAGAGCGAGCACAAACTGCCAAGATGAAGCATTACGAGGTAAGATAGTATCCGTTGTAACTCGAAACCTTTCATCGGGATTCTGTACATTATATTTCTAGCTGTTTCATTACCGGTGTTGTAAGATTGTCAGTTCGTTTCCCGACGGTCAGATTTAGGATGGTAGGAAACGCTGGAGAACAGAGACGAGCTCACGCGGATGTCAAAGCCTCCAGCCCGGGTGGTGTGGTGTGCTTGTGGACTCTCTGGTCGAAGTTGTAGTCTACTTGCCTGCAATTCACATATCATGGACATAGTCTATCACTTCTACTTTCACAATAAACAGAAAACCAACCAACCAAACAGATGGGTTACTGGTTTATGTATCTATTTACCAGTCGTTGTTTTCTCACAATGCATAAACTAGGCTGTGCCACCGCTGGTGGATTGGAACGCTGAAGAGTTCTTATCTCGGCATTGTTGCTTCATTGCGGGGCAGCGAGACTATCATTGCAGGTGAACAGTCAAGTGCGCAACAAATCGAACCTTGTGGGGAGTGTCGTGTCGTACAATAATGTAGCCTCTTGGGTAGAAGTGTTGACCGTTACACTACTTTACTGTATGAACATAAGAGGCCACTGCGTCTCATATCAGACTGACTGACAGTCTGTTGATTTGTTGATCTGCATATAGGAGAGTAAAGTGATGACACAACTAGGCCTAGCTTAAATCTAAACTCCTATTGCACATAGCCTCGTCGACTTTTCGTTTTCCAATCACAAATACGAGACAAAGTTATATGGTGAGCAAGAAAGGCTGCAAAGATGTATATTTAATCATATCAAAGCCCACTGGTTACTGTGTTAAATTCATAGCAAACAGGCAATAATGGCAGTTACTATGTCCTCTGAAACACATGACCACCTTCACTCTCATGGCTGTATAGGCAGACAGATCCATAGACATTTACCTCTACATGTGTTGTGTCCTTGTGGCTCTCAGACCCAACACACACAGATCTAGGAGCAGATTAACCCCCACTAAACCTAACCTTAGCCATTTGGGGGTAATCGCATACAACCTGATTTTTATATCAGTGTCTAGAGGGGAGTTAATCCTCCTACAGTCAGATTTTAAAACCGCTTTCTAGACTGCAGGCGAGCTAGCTACAGCAGGTGTTGTCATGGCTACCAGGACTGAAGCTACCGTGTGCCGACCAAACCCAATGGACAGGATGTGAAGGAGCCAGTTTGGGGAGTTGTGTAGAGTTAAAGTGCCCCGACCAGTGGGTTCCCGCCCCTCCCCATGTCTCCTCCCCATGTCTCCTCCCCATGTCTCCTCCTCCTCGTACAAGATATTTCAACTCATTTACATTACATTTAAGTCATTTAGCAGACGCTCTTATCCAGAGCGACTTACAAATTGGTGCTTTCACCTTATGACATCCAGTGGAACAGTAGTGCATCTAAATCTTTTAAGGGGGGTGAGAAGGATTACTTTATCCTATCCTAGGTATTCGATCCAATACTTTGAGAGTTTGCCCTCTAGCCTATCTAGAGTTGTAGATGGGTTAACGTTTGCAGCTATTGGACTATTCCATTGGTCTGTGTTAAAGCCAGTAAAGCTCAGTCAAGCAAATGATATATTTGAAATAGTACTTCAACCCAGGTCTGTCTGATGCCTCTCTGCACTGGGAGGTTTTCATTCCATGAACGTTTTCTCTTTCTAATGTAGTAATTGAGGGACAGAACAGCTATAAAGGAGCTGGGAGCCGCTCGCCTGCTACAATGTAACCCCGTGTTCTGCCAGAAAGGTCCAGAACTCTTGGAGGCCGTGGTAAAGCTAACATACCAGCAGGCTACAGTAATATCTAGATTAGTCTGCAGGAAGCCCAATATAGACATGTTATTGCACTGGTAAGAGGTGCATTTGACTATAGAATAAATGTTGGGCCCGTATCAATGCGTCATTGGCCATCAGGGAAGGATTGCTAACAATCAACCAGATCACTGTCTGCATTACTGTCTGCATTCATCTTGAATCCAAATGATCTCCAATGAATACATTCATCACAACACAAAATCACTGCTGATGTAGTTATATCACATATCCACAAGGTGGAGGCAAAGCACTGTAATAGTAAATATAGACCAAGGCATGACACCTGTTGCCTCGCTGCACTGACAACACACATTGGGTGAAGATGGACACTCAATCCACCATACCACAGATCTAGGATCAGATTACCATACGCACAATGCTAATATTAACCATTCGGGTGGTAGAATATACCTGACTGTAGATCAGTTGCTAGTCCACTACATCATCATCAGGTCTGTCTATAGAGAACGTTGTGCTAAGCTCACAGTGCATTTCTGTGCTTAAACAACCAGTAAATAACATTAATCATTAACACTGACCTGTGTGTCAGTGAGAAGAACGGTGTGGAGATGCCAGGAGCCAGAGTCCAGTAGACTGGAGATACACCGTCTGTCAACCTGTAGAGAGGGAGGGGACCTATTAGTGCACTATAATGAGCTGGAGTGTTCTACGAATCCCTCTGTTTCTGTCAACCTGTAGAGAGGGAGGGAACCTATTAGTGCACTATAATGAGCTGGAGTGTTCTACGAATCCCTCTGTTTCTGTCAACCTGTAGAGAGGGAGGGAACCTATTAGTGCACTATAATGAGCTGGAGTGTTCTACGAATCCCTCTGTTTCTGTCAACCTGTAGAGAGGGAGGGAACCTATTAGTGCACTATAATGAGCTGGAGTGTTCTACGAATCCCTCTGTTTCTGTCAACCTGTAGAGAGGGAGGGAACCTATTAGTGCACTATAATGAGCTGGAGTGTTCTACGAATCCCTCTGTTTCTGTCAACCTGTAGAGAAGGAGGGAACCTATTAGTGCACTATAATGAGCTGGAGTGTTCTACGAATCCCTCTGTTTCTGTCAACCTGTAGAGAGGGAGGGAACCTATTAGTGCACTATAATGAGCTGGAGTGTTCTACGAATCCCTCTGTCTTCCCCACTCAGTCATGGCAGCACAGCACTCCTCCAACCTGCACTACTACCTGGGTCTTGAATTTAGCTAGTTCCAATGCTGTCCTACTCTAGAGCTCCACGTTTTACCCCACGTTTTACCCCAGCCCTACCATAACACTACCCTAACACTACCACAACACTACCCCAGCCCTACCATAACACTACCATAACACTACTCCAGCCCTACCATAACACTACCATAACACTACCATAACACTACCATAACACTACCCCAGCCCTACCATAACACTACCATAACACTACCATAACACTACCATAACACTACCATAACACTACCATAACACTACCATAACACTACCATAACACTACCCCAGCCCTACCATAACACTACCATAACACTACTCCAGCCCTACCATAACACTACCATAACACTACCATAACACTACCCCAGCCCTACCATAACACTACCATAACACTACCATAACACTACCATAACACTACCATAACACTACCATAACACTACCATAACACTACCATAACACTACCCCAGCCCTACCATAACACTACCATAACACTACTCCAGCCCTACCATAACACTACCATAACACTACCATAACACTACCATAACACTACCATAACACTACCATAACACTACCATAACACTACCATAACACTACCATAACACTACCATAACACTACCATAACACTACCATAACACTACCATAACACTACCATAACACTACCCATAACACTACCAACACTACCATAACACTACCATAACACTACCATAACACATAACACTACCATAACACTACTCCAGCCCTACCATAACACTACCATAACACTACCCCAGCCCTACCATAACACTACCATAACACTACCATAACACTACCATAACACTACCATAACACTACCATAACACTACCATAACACTACCATAACACTACCCCAGCCCTACCATAACACTACCATAACACTACCATAACACTACCATAACACTACCATAACACTACCATAACAGCCCTACCATAACACTACCATAACACTACCATAACACTACCATAACACTACCATAACACTACTCCAGCCCTACCATAACACTACCATAACACTACCATAACACTACCCCAGCCCTACCATAACACTACCCCAGCCCTACCATAACACTACCCCAACACTACCATAACACTACCATAACACTACTCCAGCCCTACCATAACACTACCATAACACTACTCCAGCCCTACCATAACACTACCATAACACTACCCCAGCCCTACCATAACACTACCCCAACACTACCATAACACTACCATAACACTACCATAACACTACCCCAACACTACCATAACACTACCATAACACTACCATAACACTACCATAACACTACCATAACACTACCATAACACTACCATAACACTACCATAACACTACCCCAGCCCTACCATAACACTACCATAACACTACTCCAGCCCTACCATAACACTACCATAACACTACTCCAGCCCTACCATAACACTACCATAACACTACTCCAGCCCTACCATAACACTACCCCAACACTACCATAACACTACCATAACACTACTCCAGCCCTACCATAACACTACCCCAACACTACCATAACACTACCATAACACTACTCCAGCCCTACCATAACACTACCCCAGCCCTACCATAACACACTACCCCAGCCCTACCATAACACTACCATAACACTACCATAACACTACCACAACACTACCATAACACTACCATAACACTACCATAACACTACCACAACACTACCATAACACTACCATAACACTACCACAACACTACCCCAGCCCTACCATAACACTACCATAACACTACCCCAGCCCTACCATAACACTACCATAACACTACTCCAGCCCTACCATAACACTACCCCAGCCCTACCATAACACACTACCCCAGCCCTACCATAACACTACCCCAGCCCTACCATAACACTACCATAACACTACCATAACACTACCATAACATATAGACTGGGGTAGATGGAATGGGGGGGTTTAAATAGCTAGAGAAATCCTAGCCATGTCTGGCTTGGTGTGTGTGGACTACAAAGCATCATTTTATGGGCAGTTCTACAGTATTAGAATTGCGTAGACTCAGATTTTTCACTTTAAAATGTATATCAAACAAAAACAATTGATTTCACAGTTTATAAAACCATACAACTCTACAGAGCCTTGCAAAAGTATTCACCCCCTGGCGGTTTTCCTATTTTGTTGCCTTACAACCTGTAATTTTAAATAGATTTTTATTTGGATTTCATGTAATGGAAATACACAAAATAGTCCAAATTGGTGAAGTGAAATTTAAAAAATTACTTGTTTAAAAAAAAATCCAAAATGTAAAAGTGTTGTGTGTGTGTGTGTGTGTGTGTGTGTGTGTATATATATGTATTCACCCCCTCTGCTATGAAGCCCCTAAATAAGACCTGGTGCAACTAATTACCTTCAGAAGTCACATAATTAATTTAATCAAGTCTACTTGTGTGCAATCTAAGTGTCACATGATCTCAGTGTGTGTATGTGTGTGTATATATATATATATATATATCTGTTCTGAAAGGTCCCAGAGTCTGCAACACCACTAAGGGGCGGCACCATCAAGACCAGGGTTCTCTCCAAACAGGTCAGGGACAAAGTGGTTTAGAAGTACAGATCAGGGTTGGGTTCTAAAAAAAAATATCCAAAACTTTGAACATCCCACGGAGCACCATTAAATCCATTATTAACAAATTGAAAGAATATGGCACCACAACAAACCTGCCGAGAGAGGGCCGCCCACCAAAACTCACAGACCAGGCAAGTAGGGCATTAACCAGAGAGGCAACAAAGAGACCAAAGATAACCCTGAAGGAGCTGCAAAGCCCCACAGCAGAGATTGTAGTATCTGTCCATAGGACCACTTTAAGCTGTACACCCCACAGAGAGGGGCTTCATGGAAGAGTGGCCACAAGAAAATAAGCAAACACATTTGACGTTCCCCAAAAAGGCATGTGGGAGACTCCCAAACATATGGAAGAAGGTCCTCTGGTCAGATGAAACTAAATGGAGCTTTTTGGCCATCAAGGAAAACGCTATGTCTGGCGCAAACCCACCACCTCTCGTCACTCTGAGAACACACACTTCCACAAGGCTCTGGATGCACAAGGACTCTACTTTGACTCATTTACACAGTAAATAAAATAAGTATTTGCTGGAAAAACTGTACATATGCAAAGTTTGGTAACAGAATTGGAGTAAAATCTCCCTGAGTTGTAAACACTGTATCTGCACAGTTCTTCCTGTAAAGGTGTTTTGTCAAATGTTCTGACATTTGTAAAAGTGGTCCTTTGTGCATCGTGTTCTATGGTTTGTTATCTTTGAGATCAATGGTTTTTGTTTGGATGTGAGGGTTAAGGGTATAGGGTGACGCTTCCCGGACATTATTGGAGGGCTTGAACGGAGGAGAAATCCCCTAACTAAGCCATGAGGGGAGGGGGAGGGAGGGTGTGGAGGTGATGAGGGCAGGGGGAGGGTTGCTTACGCAGAGCTTTTTATTTAGCTGTGGGGGCTGACGACACATACTTCCTTCTAGACTGGGGAGGGGGTGCTCCAGGGTATCTTAGTGGGGGGGGGTTCAAAATCAACTCAACACAGGAATGCATCAACTTTTCTTACTGTTCTATAAACTTTGCTCCCTGCTGTACATGACTTCACAGGGGAGCAGGGCTGTGTGGGGGTGGGGTTAAATAAAGCTACCAGCGTGCCAGGGAGGAAGGAATGAGAGGGGGGGGGGGGTGACAGAATGATAGAAAGGAGGGAGGGATGGGAGGGAAAACGACAGAGCGAACGAGGGGGAGAGATTTATTTCCACAGCTGAAACCAGGCGCCCCCGTTCTCCTCTCTCTGTTCAAACTGAGGGACTTGAGAAAACTGTATTTTTCCAGACAAAGGGGTTAAATAGAGAGGCTAGTGGTGGAGGAGTGTGGATATGGATTCCGTAGTACTAGAGGGGGCTACCCACAAAAAGGCTGGTCCGGGGAGTGTCCCAGGGGTGCCTGCACCCCCCGTTAAACGGCCCAAAGCTAAGAAGGCTAAGAAAGCTGTGGTTTTCTTTGAGGTGGAGATTCTGGATGCCAAGACCAAGGACAAACTCTGCTTCCTGGACAAGGTAAGACCTCTTCACAAATACTGTGTGTGTGTGTGTGTGTGGGGGGGGCACACGTCTATATCTGTGTGTGTACGTCTATCTGTGTGTGTCTCTGTGTTTAATAGTGCAACAGGTGCAGGCTAGATAGGACTATTAGTCTAATGTAGGACATCCACTGTACTCAGGTCAGAAGTGCTGTCTGTCTGAGCCCAGTCAGTCTGTATAGTGCTGTCTGTCTGTCTGAGCCCAGTTAGTCTGTATAGTGCTGTGTAGCTCCAGGTGCAACCTGAAGTAGTTAAGCCTTGTCTGAGCAAGAACGGCCCATCGTGATCAGTACTACCTAGGACTGTAGTGAACTATCGTTCTTATGGCTTAGAGGTTAAAACTCCTCTCTATTAGCATGGTGTTATAGACTGATGGGTAAATGACAGGTGTAACATCTAGCTAGGTTTATCATGGTGTTATAGACTGATGGTTAAATGACAGGTGTAACACCTAGCTAGGTTTATCATGGTGTTATAGACTGATGGTTAAATGACAGGTGTAACACCTAGCTAGGTTTAGCATGGTGTTATAGACTGATGGTTAAATGACAGGTGTAACATCTAGCTAGGTTTATCATGGTGTTATAGACTGATGGTTAAATGACAGGTGTAACACCTAGCTAGGTTTATCATGGTGTTATAGACTGATGGTTAAATGACAGGTGTAACATCTAGCTAGGTTTATCATGGTGTTATAGACTGATGGTTAGATGACAGGTGTAACACCTAGCTAGGTTTATCATGGTGTTATAGACTGATGGTTAGATGACAGGTGTAACATCTAGCTAGGTTTATCATGGTGTTATAGACTGATGGTTAGATGACAGGTGTAACACCTAGCTAGGTTTATCATGGTGTTATAGACTGATGGTTAAATGACAGGTGTAACATCTAGCTAGGTTTATCATGGTGTTATAGACTGATGGTTAAATGACAGTTTATCATGGTGTTATAGACTGATGGTGACAGGTGTAACATCTAGCTAGGTTTATCATGGTGTTATAGACTGATGGTTAAATGACAGGTGTAACACCTAGCTAGGTTTATCATGGTGTTATAGACTGATGGTTAAATGACAGGTGTAACACCTAGCTAGGTTTATCATGGTGTTATAGACTGATGGTTAAATGACAGGTGTAACACCTAGCTAGGTTTATCATGGTGTTATAGACTGATGGTTAAATGACAGGTGTAACATCTAGCTAGGTTTATCATGGTGTTATAGACTGATGGTTAAATGACAGGTGTAACATCTAGCTAGGTTTATCATGGTGTTATAGACTGATGGTTAAATGACAGGTGTAACACCTAGCTAGGTTTATCATGGTGTTATAGACTGATGGTTAAATGACAGGTGTAACATCTAGCTAGGTTTATCATGGTGTTATAGACTGATGGGTAAATGACAGGTGTAACACCTAGCTAGGTTTATCATGGTGTTATAGACTGATGGTTAAATGACAGGTGTAACATCTAGCTAGGTTTATCATGGTGTTATAGACTGATGGTTAGATGACAGGTGTAACACCTAGCTAGGTTTATCATGGTGTTATAGACTGATGGTTAAATGACAGGTGTAACATCTAGCTAGGTTTATCATGGTGTTATAGACTGATGGGTAAATGACAGGTGTAACATCTAGCTAGGTTTATCATGGTGTTATAGACTGATGGTTAGATGACAGGTGTAACATCTAGCTAGGTTTATCATGGTGTTATAGACTGATGGGTAAATGACAGGTGTAACATCCTAGGTTTATCATGGTTTATAGACATGGTAATGTTATAGACTGATGGTTAAATGACAGGTGTAACATCTAGCTAGGTTTATCATGGTGTTATAGACTGATGGGTAAATGACAGGTGTAACATCTAGCCAGGTTTATCATGGTGTTTAGATGATGGTAAATGACAGGTGTAACATCTAGCTAGTTTATCATGGTGTTATAGACTGATGGGTAAATGACAGGTGTAACATCTAGCTAGGTTTATCATGGTGTTATAGGTTTAATAGCACTGTATTAGGTTCTGTATGGTGTTAGTGTGATATTAGTAGGGCATACAGGAGCTGCAAGGTATCAGGTCACGTCCTCGCAGGATTACCACTGCTCTGAGACCTGTTCTCAGCTTAACACAGTTTCCATGGCCACGTCATCCCCCACTTTAGACTGCGGCCCCTGAAAATAGAGATTCCTGAAGTAGGGCTTTGATGTGGGAGTGAGTATTTGATTTGGTTATTTGAATTTTATATTGGTGGAGTTGAATAGAGTTATTCTAATCTGATCAAGTAAATGATCTTGAACGCCTGGGGTGAAGTCATAAAGAGACTAGAATGTCTGTGAGAAACCTGTGATGTCACAAGTAGACTATAATCTCTTGAAGACCTCACCTCTGTGATGTCATAAAGATGAAATAATGTCTGGAGAATACTTTTGTGATTTTATAAAGAGTAGAATCTATGGGAAAGACCTCTGATGTCATGAAGACACTAGAACATCTTGAGACCTCCAATGTCATAAATAGAATCTCTGATGTCATGAGAGTAGAATATCTGGGGAAGACCTGTGATGTCATAAGTAGACTAGAATGTCTGGAGAGGAACTTGGTGATGTCACAGACAAATACAGTAGTAGTAGAATGTTGTCAGGAAGCCAAAAAGAATGGAGCAGCCTCGTGGGGAGTCCAGTGTTTAGAACCTTTCAGTTTGACTGTTGTGACCCACCTTCAATACAGTCTTTGTACAAACACCTAGACCTTATCAACGAGCCAGTAAGGACTGTCCGTTGTTCCTCTGCCCGGCGATTAGTATTGGCTATAGTGGCCCATGGCTGGGCAGAACCATCCAGTCCCTGCTGACTGGAGTTAGGGGGGTATGTGAGGGTTAAGCCCCCAGGATGAGGCAGTCTGGCTGGGGGAACAGGGTTCAGCACAAGCCCCTCAACCTCCAGACTTGTCATCAATCTGGGAGTGGCCGCTGTTAAATGGTTGTGTGTGGGTCTTTTGTCAGTTTGTCTTTGTGGGATTGTTGTTGCGGTGTGGCTTTGACTGTGTGTGTGTGTTTTGGCGCTGTATGTGTCTGTTATATTTATGCCGTGTGTGTGTGTGTGGTGATAATGCCAGCTGTTTGATACTCAGTACCCAGGGGGTGTGGCCAGAGCTAGAGCTAAATTTACTGGTAATCACATGAAAGGGCAATGAGGAGGAGGGGGGGGAGGGGTGTATCCCACTCATCTCTCTTGATTTGCAGGTTGAGCCAAATGCCACTATTGGGGAGATCAAGTCTATGTTCCACAAAAGCCGTGAGTACAACCTTAGATTGACATTACACAGCAGCACATTCTACTACAATTAAATTCACTTCAATATACAGTATTTCAAATAGATAAAGCTAAAGAGTTTACCCCCTGTTGTCTGTGTGTCTGTCTTCTTTCTCTGTCTGTCCCTCTACCTGTCTGGTCTCCCTCTACCTGTCTGGTCTCCCTCTACCTGTCTGGTCTCCCTCTACCTGTCTGGTCTCCCTCTCCTGTCTGGTCTCCTCTACCTGTCTGGTCTCCCTCTACCTGTCTGGTCTCCTCTACCTGTCTGGTCTCCCCTCTACCTGTCTGGTCTCCTCCCGCCCTGTCCGTCTGTCTCAGATCCTCAATGGTACGCAGCCAGACAGTCCATCCGTCTAGACCCAAGTAAGTCTAACTCCAAACCAGTCTTCTGCTGTTCAGTCTGTATGAAGACTATGTTTATCTATAGTAGTGATGGTAGCAGGCTGGTACAGGACAGTGTTGATATCTATAGTATAGTAGTGATGGTAGCAGGCTGGTACAGGACAGTGTTGATATCTATAGTATAGTAGTGATGGTAGCAGGCTGCTAGAGGACAGTGTTGATATCTATAGTATAGTAGTGATGGTAGCAGGCTGCTAGAGGACAGTGTTGATATCTATAGTATAGTAGTGATGGTAGCAGGCTGGTACAGGACAGTGTTGATATCTATAGTATAGTAGTGATGGTAGCAGGCTGGTACAGGACAGTGTTGATATCCATAGCATAGCAGCGATGGCAGCAGGCTGCTAGAGGACAGTGTTGATATCTATAGTATAGTAGTGATGGTAACAGGCCGGCTGGTACAGGACAGTGTTGATATCCATAGCATAGCAGTGATGGTAGCAGGCTGCTAGA
This sequence comes from Oncorhynchus nerka, assembly GCF_034236695.1. Classification (NCBI taxonomy): domain Eukaryota; kingdom Metazoa; phylum Chordata; class Actinopteri; order Salmoniformes; family Salmonidae; genus Oncorhynchus; species Oncorhynchus nerka. The sequence continues at coordinate 219,655 of NW_027040353.1, forward strand.
GGACAGTGTTGATATCTATAGTATAGTAGTGATGGTAACAGGCTGGTACAGGACAGTGTTGATATCTATAGTATAGTAGTGATGGTAGCAGGCTGGTAGAGGACAGTGTTGATATCTATAGTAGTGATGGTAGCAGGCTGGTAGAGGACAGTGTTGATATCTATAGTATAGTAGTGATGGTAGCAGGCTGGTACAGGACAGTGTTGATATCTATAGTAGTGATGGTAGCAGGCTGGTACAGGACAGTGTTGATATCTATAGTATAGTAGTGATGGTAGCAGGCTGCTAGAGGACAGTGTTGATATCTATAGTATAGTAGTGATGGTACAGGACAGTGTTGATATCTATAGTATAGTAGTGATGGTAGCAGGCTGGTACAGGACAGTGTTGATATCTATAGTATAGTAGTGATGGTACGGGACAGTGTTGATATCTATAGTATAGTAGTGATGGTAGCAGGCTGGTACAGGACAGTGTTGATATCTATAGTATAGTAGTGATGGTAGCAGGCTGGTACAGGACAGTGTTGATATCTATAGTATAGTAGTGATGGTAGCAGGCTGGTATAGGACAGTGTTGATATCTATAGTATAGTAGTGATGGTAGCAGGCTGGTAGAGAACAGTGTTGATATCTATAGTAGTGATGGTAGCAGGCTGGTAGAGGACAGTGTTGATATCTATAGTAGTGATGGTAGCAGGCTGGTAGAGGACAGTGTTGATATCTATAGTATAGTAGTGATGGTAGCAGGCTGGTACAGGACAGTGTTGATATCTATAGTATAGTAGTGATGGTAGCAGGCTAGTACAGGACAGTGTTGATATCTATAGTATAGTAGTGATGGTAGCAGGCTGATATCCAGAGACAGTGTTGATATCCATAGTATAGTAGTGATGGTAGCAGGCTGCTAGAGGACAGTGTTGATATCCATAGCATAGTAGTGATGGTAGCAGGCACAGAGGACAGTGTTGATATCCATAGCATAGCAGTGATGGTAGCAGGCTGCCAGAGGACAGTGTTGATATCCATAGTAGTGATGGTAGCAGGCTAGCAGGACAGTGTTTATATCCATATAGCAGTGATGGTAGCAGGCTGGTACAGGACAGTGTTGATATCTATAGTATAGTAGTGATGGCAGCAGGCTGGTGACAGGACAGTGTTGATATCTATAGTATAGTAGTGATGGTAGCAGGCTGCTAGAGGACAGTGTTGATATCCATAGCATAGTAGTGATGGTAGCAGGCTGCTAGCCAGGACAGTGTTGATATCTATAGTATAGTAGTGATGGCAGCAGGCTGCTAGAGGACAGTGTTGATATCTATAGTATAGTAGTGATGGTAGCAGGCCAGATGACAGTGTTGATATCTATAGTAGTGATGGTAGCAGGCTGGTACAGGACAGTGCTGATATCTATAGTATAGCAGTGATGGTAGCAGGCTGGTACAGGACAGTGTTGATATCCATAGCATAGCAGTGATGGCAGCAGGCTGGTACAGTGACAGTGTTGATATCCATAGCATAGCAGCGATGGTAACAGGCTGGTACAGGACAGTGCTGATATCCATAGCATAGCAGCGATGGCAGCAGGCTGCCAGAGGACAGTGTTGATTATCCATAGCATAGCAGCGATGGCAAAGGCATATGGTATATGACAGTGTTGATATCCATAGCATAGCAGTGATGGCAGTTATAGGCTGGTAGAGGACAGTGTGTTGATATCCATAGTAGTGATGGTAGCAGGCTGGTAGAGGACAGTGTTGATATCCATAGCATAGCAGTGATGGTAGCAGGTGGTACATTATGACAGTGCTGATATCCTATAGCAGTGATGGTAGCAGGCTGGTACAGGACAGTGTTGATATCTATAGCATAGTAGTGATGGTAGCAGGGGTGCCAGAGGACAGTGTTGATATCTATAGTATAGTAGTGATGGTACAGGACAGTGTTGATATCTATAGTATAGCAGTGATGGCAGCAGGCTGGTACAGGACAGTGTTGATATCCATAGTATAGCAGTGATGGTACAGATGACAGTGTTGATATCTATAGTATAGTAGTGATGGTAGCAGGCTGGTACAGGACAGTGTTGATATCTATAGTATAGTAGTGATGGTAGCAGGCTGGTACAGGACAGTGTTGATATCTATAGTATAGTAGTGATGGTAGCAGGCTGGTACAGGACAGTGTTGATATCTATAGTATAGTAGTGATGGTAGCAGGCTGGTAGAGAACAGTGTTGATATCTATAGTAGTGATGGTAGCAGGCTGGTAGAGAACAGTGTTGATATCTATAGTAGTGATGGTAGCAGGCTGGTAGAGGACAGTGTTGATATCTATAGTAGTGATGGTAGCAGGCTGGTAGAGGACAGTGTTGATATCTATAGTATAGTAGTGATGGTAGCAGGCTGGTACAGGACAGTGTTGATATCTATAGTATAGTAGTGATGGTAGCAGGCTAGTACAGGACAGTGTTGATATCTATAGTATAGTAGTGATGGTAGCAGGCTGCTAGAGGACAGTGTTGATATCTATAGTATAGTAGTGATGGCAGCAGGCTGCTAGGAGGACAGTGTTGATATCTATAGTATAGTAGTGATGGTAGCAGGCTGATATCCAGAGGACAGTGTTGATATCTATAGTATAGTAGTGATGGCAGCAGGCTGCCAGAGGACAGTGTTGATATCCATAGCAGTGACGGCAGCAGGCTACAGGACAGTGTTTATATCTATAGCATATTAGTGATGGTAGCAGGCTGGTACATGACAGCAGCGATATCTATAGTATAGTAGTGATGGTAGCAGGCTAGTACAGGACAGTGTTGATATCTATAGTATAGTAGTGATGGTAGCAGGCTGCTAGAGGACAGTGTTGATATCTATAGTATAGTAGTGATGGTAGCAGGCTGCTAGAGGACAGTGTTGATATCTATAGTATAGTAGTGATGGTAGCAGGCTGCTAGAGGACAGTGTTGATATTCATAGTATAGTAGTGATGGTAGCAGGCCTGCTAGAGGACAGTGTTGATATCTATAGTAGTGATGGTAGCATATTGGCACAGGACAGTGTTGATATCTATAGTATAGTAGTGATGGTAGCAGGCTGGTACAGGACAGTGTTGATATCTATAGTATAGTAGTGATGGTAGCAGGCTAGTACAGGACAGTGTTGATATCTATAGTATAGTAGTGATGGTAGCAGGCTGCTAGAGGACAGTGTTGATATCTATAGTATAGTAGTGATGGTAGCAGGCTGGTACAGGACAGTGTTGATATCTATAGTATAGTAGTGATGGTAGCAGGCTGCTAGAGGACAGTGTTGATATCTGTAGTATAGTAGTGATGGTAGCAGGCTGCTAGAGGACAGTGTTGATATCTATAGTAGTGATGGTAGCAGGCTGGTACAGGACAGTGTTGATATCTAGTATAGTAGTGATGGTAGCAGGCTGGTACAGGACAGTGTTGATATCTATAGTATAGTAGTGCTGGTAGCAGGCTGGTACAGGACATTGTTGATATCTATAGTAGTGATGGTAGTAGGCTGGTACAGGACAGTTGATATCTATAGTATAGTAGTGATGGTAGCAGGCTGCTAGAGGACAGTGTTGATATCTATAGTATAGTAGTGATGGTAGCAGGCTGCTAGAGGACAGTGTTGATATCTATAGTAGTGATGGTAGCAGGCTGGTAGAGGACAGTGTTGATATCTATAGTATAGTAGTGATGGTAGCAGGCTGGTATAGGACAGTGTTGATATCTATAGTATAGTAGTGATGGTAACAGGCTGCTAGAGGACAGTGTTGATATCTATAGTATAGTAGTGATGGTAGCAGGCTGCTAGAGGACAGTGTTGATATCTATAGTAGTGACGGTAGCAGGCTGGTACAGGACAGTGTTGATATCTATAGTAGTGATGGTAGCAGGCTGGTACAGGACAGTGTTGAGATCTATAGTAGTGATGGTAGCAGGCTGGTACAGGACAGTGTTGATATCTATAGTATAGTAGTGATGGTAGCAGGCTAGTACAGGACAGTGTTGATATCTATAGTATAGTAGTGATGGTAGCAGGCTGCTAGAGGACAGTGTTGATATCTATAGTATAGTAGTGATGGTAGCAGGCTGGTACAGGACAGTGTTGATATCTTTAGTATAGTAGTGATGGTAGCAGGCTAGTACAGGACAGTGTTGATATCTATAGTATAGTAGTGATGGTAGCAGGCTTCTAGAGGACAGGCGATATCCATAGCATAGCAGCGATGGCAGCATAGCAGCGACGGCAGAGGTATATGCTGGATATCCATAAAGCATAGCAGCGATGGCAGCTATATCGGCAGATGACAAAGTGCTGATATCCATAGCATAGCAGCGATGGCAGCAGGCCGGCAGAGGACAAAGCGTCGATATCCATAGCATAGCAGCGATGGCAGCAGGCCGCCAGAGGACAAAGGGCTGATATCCATAGCAGCGATGGCAGCGAGCACTGATTATCCATAGCATAGCAGTGATTTTTATATCGCAGTCCATATACAGCAGGATGGCAGCTATATCGTCAGCTATGACTGCGCCGATTATCCATAGCATAGCAGCGATGGCAGCAGTACCGCCAGATGACGCGCTGATATCCATAGCATAGCAGTGATGGCAGCAGGCACCGACAGCGCTGATATCCATAGCATAGCAGATGATGGCAGCATATCGGCAAGATGACAGCGCTCGATATCCATAGCATAGCAGCGACGGCAGCAGCATGATCATCATAGCATATAGCACGGCAGCATAATGGCACACATTATTGATATCCATAGCATAGCAGCGACGGCAGCAGGTCGGGCAGATGACCGAGCGCTGATATCCATAGTGCGATGGCGTTATACGCCAGATTGACAGCGTTGATATCCATAGCCTTAGCAGCGACGGTTAGTACCGGTACAAAGCGCTGATATCCATAGCATAGCAGTGATGGCAGCATATGGCATGATGATCAGTGCTTGATATCCATAGCATAGCAGCGATGGCAGCAGGTGGCACAGTGACGGGTGCAGCCGATATCCAGCATAGCAGCGATGGCAGCAGGCCGCGCTGGCGACAAAGCGCTGATATCCATAGCAGTGACGGATGGCGTTATACCGCCAGGAGGACAGCGCTGACATCCATAGCATAGTGATGGCAGCAGGCACTGGCAAGATGACCAAAGTGCTGACATCCATAGCATAGCAGCGGATGGTAGCATATACAGGACAGCGTTGATATCCATAAAGTACAGCAGCGACGGCAGCATCGGGCGCTATGACAGTGCGCTGATTATCCATAGTATAGCAGCGACGGCAGCAGGTCAGGCAATGATGGACAGCAGCTGATATCCATAGCATAGCAGTGATGGCAGCTATATCGGCAGTATGACAAGGCCGATATCCATAGCATAGAGCGGGACAGCTATACCGGCATTATGACAGCAGCTGACATCCATAGCATAGCAGCGACGGCAGCAAGGTCTGCATTACTATCAGCGTTGATATCCATAGCATAGGCAGCGATGCAGAGCATCGCCAGACATCAGCATCGATATCCAGGCATGGCAGCTGGCGTACCGGGCCACGATCGAGCGTCGATCATCCATAGCATAGCAGCGGACGGCAGCTATATCGGCAATACGATCGCGTTTGATATCCATAGCATAGCAGGATGGCAGCTATGGTCAATTATGACAGCAGTGATATCCATAGCATAGCAGCGATGGCAGCATATCGCCAGTATGATCAGCAGTTGATATCCAGCATAGCAGCGATGGCAGCAGGCCGGCGGTTATGACAGCGCTGATTATCCATAGCATAGCAGCGACGGCGTTAAGGTCACAGATGACGCGGTCGATATCCATAGCATAGCAGCGATGGCAGCAGTATGGGTACAGTGACAGTGCTGATATCCATAGCATAGCAGCGATGGTAGTTATACTGGCACAGATTGACAGGTTGATATCCATAGTATGGAGAAAGATGGTAGCAATGGACAACAGGACATAGCATAGCTGATATCCATTTTCATAGCAGTGATGGCAGCATAGGTCCATATATGACGCGCCGATATCCATAGCAGCGACGGCAGTGATGGTTGTTAGATGGGCACAGACGACCAGCGCTGATATCCATAGCATAGCAGCGACGGCAGCAGGCATATGACAGCGCCGACATCCATAGCATAGCAGCGATGGCACATATCGGCAATATGACAGCGGATATCCATAGCATAGCAGTGATGGCAGCATATCGGCACATATTGACGCTGACATCCATAGCATAGCAGTGATGCAGCAGCGACAGGACAGTGCTGATATCCATAGCATAGCAGTGATGGCAGCACAGCGGCAGATGACAGCGTTTGATATCCATAGCATAGCAGTGATGGCAGCAGCATCGGCAATATGACAAAGCGGCTGATATCCATAGCATAGCAGTGACGGCATATTGGCACGGGCGACGAGCGCTTGACATCCATAGCATAGCAGCGATGGCAGCATACTGGCACAGACCAGCGCCGATTAATCCATAGCATAGCAGTGATGGCTATACCGCCAATATCAGTGCCGTTGATATCCATAGCATAGCAGCGACGGCAGCATACCGCCAGATGACAAAGCGCCGATATCCATAGCAGTGACGGCAGCATACCGGCAGATGACAGCGCCGATATCCATAGCATAGCAGCGATGGCAGCATATCGGCAATATGACAGCGCCGATTATCCATAGCATAGCAGCGACGGCAGCATACCGGCAATATGACCAGCGCCGATTATCCATAGCATAGCAGCGATGGCAATATCGGGTCATGACAGCGCTCGATATCCATAGCATAGCAGCGACGTTGGCATACCGGCAGATGACACAGCGCTGATATCCATAGCATAGATGGCAGCAGCTATACCGGCACGACAGCGCTTGATATCCATAGCACAGCAGCGATGGCAGCATATCAGCAATATGACAGCGCTGATATCCATAGCATAGCAGCGGATGGCAGTTATACGGGCACATGACAGGCTGATATCCATAGCATAGCAGCGATGGCAGCAGGCCGGGCATATGACAGCGCTGATATCCATAGCATAGCAGCGATGGCAGCAGGCCGGCAGTATTATGACAGCGCTGATATCCATAGCATAGCAGTGATGGCAGCAGGTCGGCAGTAGTGCCTGATATCCATAGCATAGCAGCGATTTGCAGCTATACGTCATTGCGACCGCGCTCGATATCCATAGCATAGCAGCGACGGCAGTTATACCGGCACCGGACAGCGCTTCGATATCCATAGCATAGCAGCGATGGCAGCATATCGCCAGAGGACCAGTTATTGACATCCATAGCATAGCAGCGACGGCAGCATAATGGCAACAGACGACAGCGTCGATATCCATAGCATAGCAGTGATTGGCAGCATCATAAATATGACAGCGCTGATATCCATAGCATAGCAGCGATGGCAGCAGGCATGACGGCAATATGACAGCGTCGGATATCCATAGCATAGCAGTGATGGCAGCACACAGATGATCAGCGCCGATATCCATAGCAGCGATGCGAGTATTATGATGGCAGCTATACGCCAGTGACCAGCGCCGATATCCATAGCATAGCAGCGGCAGCATAACGGCAGATGACAGGTTGATATCCATAGCATAGCAGCGATGGCATTAGCAGGCATTATGACAGCGATTGATATCCATAGCATAGCAGCGATGGCAGCAGGCTGGCTAGATGACAGCGCTGGATATCCATAGCATAGCAGCGATTGGTAGCATATCAACCGACATGAAGTTGATATCCATAGCATAGCAGTGACGGCAGCTAGCAGGCCGCATAGCAGTGATGGCAGCATTCCGCACCGGGACAGCGTTGATATCCATAGCATAGCAGCGATGGCAGCAGGTCTGGCAACATGACAGCGTCGATATCCATAGCATAGCAGCGATGGGCAGCTATACCGGTCATAATGACAGCGCCGATTATCCATAGCATAGCAGTGATGGCAGCTATATCGGCCAGATGACAAAGCGCCTGATATCCATAGCATAGCAGCGATGGCAGTTATATCAAGCCAGATGACAGCAAGTTGATATCCATAGCATAGCAGCGATGGCAGCATATCAGCAACATGACAGCGCCGATATCCATAGCATAGCAGCGACGGCAGCAGGCTCGGCAATATGACAGCATCGATTATCCATAGCATAGCAGTGATGGCAGCATATCGGTATGACAAAGCGCTGATATCCATAGCATAGCAGCGATGGCAGCATACGGTCAGGCGATCAGCGCTTGATATCCATAGCATAGCAGCGACGGCAGCATACGGGGTATGACCGCGCGCCGATTATCCCATAGCAGCGACGGCAGCAGGTCGGCAGAGGACGCGCGCCGATTATCCATAGCATAGCAGGATGGCAGCTACGGCAATATGACAAAGGCTGATATCCATAGCATAGCAGCGACGGCAACAGGTCAATATGATGGTATCCATAGTATTAGCAGCGATGGCAGCATACGTCCAGATGACAGCGCTGATATCCATAGCATAGCAGTGATGGCAGCTATATCGGTCAATATGACAGCGTTGATATCCATAGCATAGCAGTGACGGCAGCAGGTACGGCACAGCGACAGCATTGATTCATATCCATAGCATAGCAGCGATGGCAGCTATACGGCCAGATGACAAGCGCGCGATATCCATAGCATAGCAGCGACGGCAGCATATCGGCAATATGACGAGCGCTGATATCCATAGCATAGCAGTGATGGCAGCAGGCTGGCAATATGACAGGCTCGATATCCATAGCATAGCAGCGATGGCAGCATACCGGCAAATATGACAGCGCTGGATATCCATAGCATAGCAGCGACGGCAGCTATACCGCCAGATGACACTCGCTGATATCCATAGCATAGCAGTGATGGCAGCATACCGGGTAGGCAATATGACAGGTTGATATCCATAGCATAGCAGCAGGATGGCAGCAGGCACAGTCAGGTGGACTGACAGCAAGGAGTCATTGATATCCATAGCATAGCAGGATGGCAGATGGCAGTCATCATATCCTAGCATAGCCGACGGCATGATGGGCAGGACAGCAAGGAGCCGATATCCATAGCATAGCAGTGATGGCAGCAGATATCAGCAATATGACACGCTCGATATCCACAGCAGCAGCGATGGCAGATATACAAACGCCAGATGACAGCGCCGATATCCATAGCATAGCAGGACGGCAGCAGCACTGTGGCATCAGATGACATCGGTTGATATCCATAGCATAGCAGCGATGGCAGCAGGTAGAGTCATTATGACAACCACCGATTACCATCCTGAGTGATGGCAGCATAGCCGGCAAATATGATCTCCGCCACGGGTCAGCATCCACCCAGGTGACGCGCCGATATCCATAGCATAGCAGTGACGGCAGCAGGGCCGGCAGAATATGACAGCGCCGATTATCCATAGCATAGCAGCGACGGCAGTTATACCGGCAATATGACAGCTGGGCCGATTATCCATAGCATAGCAGTGATGGCAGCAGTACGGCAAGGTTATGACAAAAGCGCCTCTGATATCCATAGCATAGCAGCGATGGCAGCTATACCGGAAACTAGGGACAGAGGCCGCCTTATCCATAGCATAGCAGCGATGGTTATATCGGCAGCCCATGACAGCAGCTGATATCCATAGCATAGCAGCGAGGCTGGCAGCAATATGATCAAATTTGGCACTAGTGACAGTGGGCTGATATCCATAGCATAGCAGCGATGGCAGCATACCGGCAGATAGCGCATGGATATCCATAGCATAGCAGTTTCGATGGCAGCAGGTTCGGAAAATATGACTCGAAAAGGTCTTGATATCCAAAGCATAGCAGTGATGGCAGCATCGGCAGTTTGATTTGAGACACTGCTAAGATTATCCATAGCATAGCAGCGATGGCAAATATATCTGGTCCGAGTTTATGACAGAAAGTTTGATATCCATAGCATAGCAGTGACGGCAGCAGGCAATTTTGGGGCACCATGTTTCATGACAGCAGCTGATATCCATAGCATAGCAGCGATGGCAGCAGGTCGGCACAGGACAGCGTTGATATCCATAGCATAGCAGCGATGGCAGCAGGAACACCAGATATGACAGTTGATATCCATAGCATAGCAGCGATGGCAGCTGATATCTTTCCGACAGATGACTAGCAGGCCAGACATCCATAGCATAGCAGCGACGGCAGCAGGTCAAGGATGAAGCGCTGATATCCATAGCATAGCAGCGATGGCAGCATAATGGCATGACAGCGCCGATATCCATAGCATAGCAGTGACGGCAGCTAGGCCGGCAGGTCATGACAGATGATATCCATAGCAGTGATGGCATCCACAGCATAGCAGCGATCCGGCATAGCAGTGATGGTCATCGGCACATGACAGGTTGATATCCATAGCATAGCAGCGATGGCAGCAGGTCGGCACATGACAGCGCTGATATCCATAGCATAGCAGCGATGGCAGCATATCGGCAAGTGACAGCGCTGATATCCATAGCATAGCAGCGATGGCAGCAGGTCGGCACATGATAGAAAATGTTGATATCCATAGCAGTGATGGCAACAGGCCGGCAATATGACAGCAGCCGATATCCATAGCATAGCAGCGATGGCAGCATATCGGCATTATGAAAAAAGCGCTGATATCCATAGCATAGCAGCGATGGCAGCATACCGGCACGATGACGTGCGCCGATATCCATAGCATAGCAGTGACGGCAGCATATCGGCAATATGACAGCGCGCCGATATCCATAGCATAGCAGCGACGGCAGCATACCGGCATATGACAGCGTTGATATCCATAGCATAGCGGATGGCAGCATATCGGCATATGACAGCGCTCGATATCCATAGCATAGCAGCGATGGCAACATATCGGGCACAGGACAGCTGATATCCATAGCATAGCAGCGACGGCAGCATACCGCCAGATGACAAAAGCCGATATCCATAGCATAGCAGCGACGGCAGCTATACCGGCATTATGACAAAGCGTTGATATCCATAGCATAGAGCGATGGCAGCAGGTCGGCACAGACAGCGCTGATATCCATAGCAGCGATGGCAGCAGGTCGGCATATGACAGTGTTGATATCCATAGCATAGCAGCGATGGCAGCAGGTGGCACAGCATGACAGGCTGATATCCATAGCATAGCAGTGATGGCAGCATATCGGCAATATGACAGCGCTGATATCCATAGCATAGCAGTGATGGCAGCATACCGGGCATATGACAGCGCTGATATCATAGCATAGCAGTGATGGCAGCAGGCCGCCATTATGACAGCGCTGATATCCATAGCATAGCAGCGATGGCAGCATACGCCGTCAATATGACAAAGGCTGATATCCATAGCATAGCAGCGACGGCAGCTATGGCACAGACAGGATATCCATAGCATAGCAGAGACAGTGAGGACAGTTGATATCCATAGCATAGCAGCGATGGCAGTTATACTGGATGATTGCGGGCTGATATCCATAGCATAGCAGCGATGGCATACGGCATACAGGACAGCTGATATCCATAGCAGTGATGGCAGCATCGGTACAGATGACAGCTGATATCCATAGCATAGCAGCGATGGCAGCATACCGGCAATATGACAGCGCCGATATCCATAGCATAGCAGCGATGGCAATTATATCGGCAATATGACAGCGCTGATATCCATAGCATAGCAGCGATTGGCAAATCGGCATATTATGACAGGCTGATATCCATAGCATAGCAGTGATGGCAGCAGGTCCAGCAAATATGACAGCGCTGATATCCATAGCATAGCAGTGACGGCAGCATATCGGCAGAGGACAGCGCTGATATCCATAGCATAGCAGTGATGGCAGCTATAGGCGTATGACAAGTTGCTGATATCATAGCATAGCAGTGACGGCAGCAGGCCATTATGACAGCGCCGATATCCATAGCATAGCAGCGATGCAGCAGCAGGCGCTGGCGACAGCGCTGATATCCATAGCATAGCAGCGATGGCAGTCATATCGCCAGATGACAAAGCGCTCGATATCCATAGCATAGCAGCGGATGGCAGCATACGGCAATGGATGACAAGCTTGATATCCATAGCATAGCAGCGATGGCAGCATTGGCAATATGACAGCGCTGATATCCATAGCATAGCAGCGGATGCAGCAGGCCGGCAATATGACAGCGCTGATATCCATAGCATAGCAGTGATGGCAGCAGGCCGGTTATGACAGCGCTGATATCCATAGCATAGCAGCGACGGCAGCATACCGGCATTATGACAGCGGCTGATATCCATAGCATAGCAGTGATGGCAGCATATCGGCACATATGACAGCAAGCGCTGATATCCATAGCATAGCAGCGATGGCAGCAGGTCCGGCAATATGACGTGCGCTCGATATCCATAGCATAGCAGCGATGGCAGCAGGTACGGCAATATGACAGCCGATATCCATAGCATAGCAGGATGGCAGCAGGTCTGGCGACAGATGACAGCGCTGATATCCATAGCATAGCAGCGGATGGCAGCATACGGCAATATGACAGTGCTGATATCCATAGCATAGCAGCGATGGCAGCAGGTACCGGCATTATGACAGCGCTGATATCCATAGCATAGCAGCGGATGGCAGCTATATGCATCCATGAGCAGCAGCGTCTGACATCCATAGCATAGCAGCGACGGGTTATACCGGCGATGACAGCATCTGATATCCATAGCATAGCAGCGCATCGGCGTCATGACAGACAGTGCTGATATCCATAGCATAGCAGCGATTGATCACCGGCAAATATGACAGCGCCGATTATCCATAGCATAGCAGCGACGGCAGCACGGCACGGCATGGAGGACAGTGGCTGACATCCATAGCATAGCAGCGACGGCAGCATATCGGCAAGATGACCAGCGCTGATATCCATAGCATAGCAGCGATGGCAGTTAGATACGGGCAGATGACAGCGTCAGATATCCATAGCATAGCAGCGACGGCACAGTCGCATTGATGTAGCAGCGATATCCATAGCATAGCAGCGACGGCAGATTAATTCATAGCACAGCAGCGACGGCATAGAGCAAGCGCCGATATCCATAGCATAGCAGCGATGGCAGCATGTTATACCGGTGACAGCGCTCGATATCCATAGCATAGCAGCGATGGCAGCATATCGTCATGACGAGCGCTGATATCCATAGCATAGCAGGATGGCAGCATACGGATATCCATAGCATGACATAGCGCCGATATCCATAGCATAGCAGCGACGGCAGCAGACGGGGCCATCGATGAGCATAGCAGCGACGGCGATATCCATAGCATAGCAGCGACGGCAGTTATATCGGGCGCTGGCGACAGCGCCGATTATCCATAGCATAGCAGCGATGGCAGCATATGGCAGCAGGCTGATAATCCATAGCATAGCAGTGATGCAGCAGGTCGGGCAATATGACAGCAGGCTGATATCCATAGCATAGCAGCGATGGCAGCAGTACTGGCAATATGACAGGCTGATATCCATAGCATAGCAGTGATGGCAGCATATCCATGACAGCGCTGATATCCATAGCATAGCAGCGATGGCAGTTATGGGCATTATGACAAGGCTGATATCCATAGCATAGCAGTGACGGCAGCAGGTCACATGACAAGCGTTGATATCCATAGCATAGCAGTGATGGCAGCTAGGTCGGCAATATGACAGCTGATATCCATAGCATAGCAGCGATGGCAGCATATGGCGATATCCATAGCAACAGCAGTGACAGGACAGCGCTGATATCCATAGCATAGCAGCGATGGCAGCATCGGCAGAGACAGCTCTGATATCCATAGCATAGCAGCGATGGCAGCTATATCGGGCGTCATGACAGCGCTCGATATCCATAGCATAGCAGGATGGCAGCTATACCGGCATATGACAAAGCGCTGATATCCATAGTGATGGCAGCATGGCAGATGCAGTGGTCGATATCCATAGCATGATGGCAGCAGGTCACAGTGTTATGTGCTGATATCCATAATAGCAGTGATGGCAGCAGGTCAAGTACATGACAGCGCTGATATCCATAGCATAGCAGTGATGGCAGCATATCGGCAATATGACTGCGCTGATATCCATAGCATAGCAGTGATGGCAGCATACATGGCATATATGACAGAAGGCTGATATCCATAGCATAGCAGTGATATCCATAGCCAGATGAGGGGCTGATATCCATAGCATAGCAGCGATGGCAGCATATGGCACATATGGAAAGCTGATATCCATAGCATAGCAGTGATGGCAGCAGGCCGGCAACATGACAGCAGCTGATATCCATAGCATAGCAGCGATGGCAGACTGGCAGATGACAGTGCTGATATCCATAGCATAGCAGTGATGGCAGCATACCGGCACATGACAGCGCTGATATCCATAGCATAGCAGTGATGGCATATATCGGTACATTATGACAGGCTGATATCCATAGCATAGCAGCGATGGCAGCAGGTCAAGTCACTATGACAAAGGCGATATCCATAGCATAGCAGCGATGGCAGCATACTGGCAATATGACAGCGCTGATATCCATAGCATAGCAGCGATGGCAGTGGTATGGCAATATGACAGCGCTGATATCCATAGCATAGCAGCGATGGCATACGGCACATGACAGTGCTGGATATCCATAGCATAGCAGTGATGGCAGCAGGTCGGCAATATGACAGGTTGATATCCATAGCATAGCAGTGATGGCAGTACCGGCACAGGACAGTGATGATATCCATAGCATAGCAGTGATGCAGCAGGTCATAGCGGGCCGATATCCATAGCATAGCAGCGATGGCAGGATTATGACAGTGCTGATATCCATAGCATAGCAGTGATGGCAGCATCAAATATGACAAAGGCTGATATCCATAGCATAGCAGTGATGGCAGCATATCATATCGGCAGCATATGACAGCGCCGATATCCATAGCACAGCAGTGATGGCAGCAGGTCGGCAATATGACAAAGCGCTGATATCCATAGCATAGCAGCGATGGCAAAGGTCACATGGCTGATATCCATAGCATAGCAGCGTGGCAGCATATGGCAATATGACGCTGATATCCATAGCATAGCAGCGACGGCAGCAGGCCGTCACAGGACAGCGTCAGATATCCATAGCATAGCAGTGATGGCAGCATACACAGATGACAGTGCTGATATCCATAGCATAGCATGGATTTGGCAGCAGGTCAGGACAGTGCTGATATCCATAGCATATCCATAGCATAGCAGTAGACATCCATGGCAGCAGCGTCATTATACCGGGCATATGACAAAGCGATTGATATCCATAGCAGCGACGGCAATACGGCAAATGACAGTGCTGATATCCATAGCAGTGATGGCAGCAGGCTGGCACATGACAAGCAGCTGATATCCATAGCATAGCAGCGATGGCAGCAGGCCGGCTGATATGCGGGCGATATCCATAGCATAGCATGATGGCAGCATACTGGCAATATGACAGCGCGATTATCCATAGCATAGCAGCGATGGCAGTTAGGCCGGCATTGGCGACAGCGTCGATATCCCATAGCAGCGATGGCAGCATACCGGTCAATATGACAAGGCTGATTATCCATAGCATAGCAGCGGATGGCAGCAGGTGATTGACAGCGCTGATATCCATAGCATAGCAGCGACGGCAGCATATCGGCGCAGCGATGACATCGGTCATCCACAGCCAGCATAGCAGCGACGGCAGCTATACCGGCCAGACAGACACATCCGCATACATCAGCATAGCAGTGATATCCGATTTGGCATACGGCATAGGACAGCGGCTGATATCCATAGCATAGCAGCGATGGCAGCAGGTCATAGGACCATAGCTGATATCCATAGCATAGCAGCGACGGCAGCTATATCGGCAGATATGACAAGCGTCAGATATCCATAGCATAGCAGCGATGGCAGCATACCGGCAAATATGACAGCGGCCGATATCCATAGCAGCGAGCAGCAGGCCGGCAGCAGGACAGGGCTGATATCCATAGCATAGCAGCGATGGCAGCATATGGACAGCGCGCTGATATCCATAGCATAGCAGCGATGGCAGCCATACCGGCACAGACTGACAGCGCTCGATATCCATAGCATAGCAGCGGATGGCAGCATATGGCACCGATGACAGCGCCGATATCCATAGCATAGCAGCGATGGCAGCAGGTGGCACATGACAGCGCCGATATCCATAGCATAGCAGTGATGGCAGCAGGTCGGCAAATATGACAGTGGATATCCATAGCATAGCAGCGATGGCAGCAGGTCACATTATGACGCGCTTCGATATCCATAGCATAGCAGTGATGGCAGCATATCGTCACATGACAGCGCTGATATCCATAGCATAGCAGTGATGGCAGCAGTCGCCAGATGACAGCGCTGATATCCATAGCATAGCAGTGATGGCAGCAGGCCATGCACAAATGACAGGGCTCGATATCCATAGCATAGCAGCGATGGCAGCATATCGGCACGACAAAGTGCTGATATCCATAGCATAGCAGCGGATGGCAGTTATAGGTCACTATGACGAAAGCGTTGATATCCATAGCATAGCAGCGGATGGCAGCAGGTCATTATGACCGCGCGCCCGATATCCATAGCATAGCAGTGATGGCAGCAGGCCGGCAATATGACCAGCGTTCGATATCCATAGCATAGCAGCGATGGCAGCATATCGGGCAATATGACAGCGCTGATATCCATAGCATAGCAGCGGATCATGGCTATGACAGCATTGATATCCATAGCATAGCAGCGACGGGTATATACCGCCAATATGACAGGCCGATATCCATAGCATAGCAGTGACGGCAGCATATCGCCAGATGACAGCGCTGATATCCATAGCATAGCAGTGATGGCAGCATAAATGGGCAATATGAGCGCTCGATGATCCATAGCGCCAGCAGGGACGGCAGCATACCGGCAGGACAGCGTTGACATCCATAGCATAGCATGATTTGCAGCAGGTCACATGACAAGGCTGATATCCATAGCATAGCAGCGATGGCAGCATCGGCAATATGACAGCGTCGATATCCATAGCATAGCAGCGACGGCAGTTTATCGGCAGATGAGACGCGCCGATATCCATAGCATAGCAGCGATTATATCGGCACATCAGCGTCGATTATTCATCCAGCATAGCAGCGATGGCAGCGGCAATCAGCACAGATGACAAAGCGCGTCGATTATCCATAGCATAGCAGCGACGGCAGCATATCGGCATTATGACAGCGTCGATATCCATAGCATAGCAGCGACGGCAGCAGGTCGGCACATGACAGCGCTTCGATATCCATAGCATAGCAGCGATGGCAGTTGATATCGGCAATATGACAAGCGCTGATATCCATAGCATAGCAGCGATGGGCAGCATATCGGCAATATGACAGCGTCGATATCCATAGCATAGCAGCGATGGCAGCATATCGGCAATATGACAGCGCTCGATATCCATAGCATAGCACGGATGGCAGCGGCACATGACAGGGCCGATATCCATAGCATAGCAGCGATGGCAGCATAGGCACAGGACGAATGGGCCGATATCCATATATAGCAGACGGCAGCATACCGGCAATATGACAGCAAGGCTGGATATCCATAGCATAGCAGTGATGGCAGCATATGGCAATATGACAGGCCGATATCCATAGCATAGCAGCGATGGCAGCATATCGGCACATGGACAAAGCGTCGAGCGCGATATCCATAGCATAGCAGCGATGGCAGTTATACCGGCAATATGACAGGGCCGATATCCATAGCATAGCAGCGATGGGCAGGTCATATCGGCGACATGACTGATGATCCATAGCATAGCAGCGATGGCAGTTATATCGGCAAATGACAGCGCTCGATATCCATAGCATAGCAGCGATGGCAGCATAATCGGCATATGACAGCGCTGATATCCATAGCATAGCAGCGATGGCAGCATATCGGCAAATATGACAGCGCCGATATCCACAGCATAGCAGTGATGGCAGCATAACCGCCAGATGACGACGCGCCGATATCCATAGCATAGCAGCGATGGCAGTTATATCGGCAACAGGACAGCGCCGATATCCATAGCATAGCAGTGACGGCAGCAGGTCGGCATTATGACAGCGCTCGGATATCCATAGCATAGTGATGGCAGCATATCGGCATATGACAGCGCTGATATCCATAGCATAGCAGCGATGGCAGCAGGTCGATAAATATGACAGCGCGATATCCATAGCATAGCAGCGATGGCAGCAGGTTCGGCATTGCGACAAGGCTGATATCCATAGCATAGCAGCGATGGCAGCATATCGGCATAGCGACAAGCGCTGATATCCATAGCATAGCAGTGATGGCAGCAGGTCGGCAGATGACAAGCGCTGATATCCATAGCATAGCAGCGACGGCAGCTATACGGTCATACATGACAAAGCGCCGATATCCATAGCATAGCAGCGATGGCAGCATATCGGCAATATGACCGCGCCGACATCCATAGCATAGCAGCGATTTGGCAGCTATACCGGCGATATGACAGCGTCGATATCCATAGCATAGCAGCGACGGCAGCATATCGGCACGATGACAGGCCGATTATCCATAGCATAGCAGCGACGGCAGCATATCGGCACATGACAGCGCTGATATCCATAGCATAGCAGCGATGGCAGACACGGCATTATGACATAGCGCTCGATATCCATAGCATAGCAGCGATGTTAGCTATCGGCACATGATGACAGCGCTGATATCCATAGCATAGCAGTGATGGCAGCAGGTCGGCCATTGATGACGCGCGTCGATTATCCATAGCATAGCAGCGATGGCAGCATATCGGGTTATGACAAAGCGCTGATATCCATAGCATAGCAGCGGATGGCAGCAGCATTACCGGCACATGACAGCGCTGATATCCATAGCATAGCAGCGATGGCAGCATACCGGCATTATGACAGCGTCGTCGATATCCATAGCATAGCAGCGGATGGCAGCATATCGGCAATATGACAGCGCCGATATCCATAGCATAGCAGCGATTTGCAGTTATACCGGGCGTTGACATCCATAGCATAGCAGGTGGCAGCAGCACGCGCAATATGACATTGCGGCTCGATATCCATAGCATAGCAGCGATGGCAGCAGGTCATGACAGCGGATATCCATAGCATAGCAGCGATGGCAGCAGGTGGTACAGACATTGATATCCATAGCATAGCAGCGATGGCAGCATATCGGCAAGGACAGCGCTCGATATCCATAGCATAGCAGCGATGGCAGCATACTGGCAATATGACAGCGCTGATATCCATAGCATAGCAGCGACGGCAGCATAGGCCGGCAATATGACAGCGTCGATTATCCATAGCATAGCAGCGACGGCAGCATACCGGCAATATGACTGGTGGGCTGATATCCATAGCATAGCAGCGGATGGCAGCGGTACCGGTTGGCGACAAAGCGCTGATATCCATAGCATAGCAGCGGATGGCAGCATATGATGACGACGACGCGCTGATATCCATAGCATAGCAGCGACGGCAATATCGGCAATATGACCGTCGAGCGCCGATATCCATAGCATAGCAGCGATGGCAGTTATACCGGCACAGCGACAGCGCCGATATCCATAGCATAGCAGCGACGGCAGCATATCGGCATATGCAGCGTTGACATCCATAGCATAGCAGCGCGGCAGCATATATCGGCGATGACAGCGTCAGATTAATCCATAGCATAGCAGGACGGCAGCATACCGGCACTCAGTGACCAAGCGTCGGATATCCATAGCATAGCAGCGACGGCAGCTATACCGGTCATATGCGACACGCTCGGATATCCCATAGCAGCGATGGCAGCATACCGCCAGATGGATACACGCGCTCGATTATCCATAGCATAGCAGCGATGGTCGTTATACCGGCACAGTGACAGCGCTGATATCCATAGCATAGCAGTGATGTTGGCAGGTCATACCGGCGACTATGATTGCGTCGATATCCATAGCATAGCAGCGATTTGGCAGCATATCGCATTATGATCAGCGTTCGATTATCCATAGCATAGCAGCGACGGCAAATCATATGGTTTATGACCGGTGACATCCATAGCATAGCAGCGACGGCAGTATATACCGCCAGATGACAAGTGTCAGATATCCATAGCATAGCAGCGACGGCAGCATTCGCGTATGTTATGACAGCGCTGATATCCATAGCATAGCAGCGATGGCAGTTGGCGGCCGGCTGATATCCATAGCATAGCACGACGGTGACAGCGCTCGATATCCATAGCATAGCAGCGATGGCAGCAGGTCACGCCAGATGACAGCTGGTTGATATCCATAGCATAGCAGCGCGACGGCAGCATAGGTCATATGACAGGACAGTGCTGATATCCATAGCATAGCAGTGATGGCAGCATACATGGCGGCATTATGACAGCGTTGATATCCATAGCATAGCAGCGACGGCAGCTATACCGCCAGATGACGCGCTCGATATCCATAGCACAGCAGCGACGGCAGCATATCGGCGATATCCATAGCATAGCAGTGATGGCAGCGTCGGCAATATGACAGGCTCGATTATCCATAGCATAGCAGCGATGGCAGCATATCGCCAGATGACAGCGCTGATATCCATAGCATAGCAGCGGATGGCAGCATATCGGCACAGGACAGCGTTGATATCCATAGCATAGCAGCGATGGCAGCACCGCCACAGATGACGGCGCTGATATCCATAGCATAGCAGCGACGGTCAGATATCCATATGACAGCGCTGATTAATCCATAGCATAGCAGCGATGGCAGTTATCGGCAACAGACCAAAGCGCCGATTATCCATAGCATAGCAGCGATGGCAGCTATCCATCGGATGGCAGCAGGCGACAGCGTCGATATCCATAGCATAGCAGCGATGGCAGCATACCGTCACAGGATCAGCGCTGATATCCATAGCATAGCAGCGATGGCAGCTATACGGCTGGATCAGTACATCCATAGCATAGCATCAGCGCTCGATATCCATAGCATAGCAGCGATTGGCAGGCACGACATCGGCATCCATAGCATAGCAGCGATGGCAGCGCCGACATCCACAGCACAGCAGCGATGGCAGCTGATATCCGGCAGATGACAGCGCCGATATCCATAGCATAGCAGCGGATGGCAGCACCGGCGACAGCGCTGATATCATAGCATAGCAGCGATTTGGCAGCATATCGGCAACATGACAGCGCTGATATCCATAGCATAGCAGCGACGGCAGTTATACGGCAAATATGACTACTGGCCGGATATCCATAGCATAGCAGCGACGGCAGCATATCGGCAGATGCGACAGCGCTGATATCCATAGCATAGCAGCGATGGCAGCAGGTCGGCAATATGACAGCGTATTGATATCCATAGCATAGCAGCGATGGCAGTTATACTGGCACATGACAGCGTTGGATATCCATAGCATAGCAGCGGATGGCAGCATTGGCACATGACATTGATATCCATAGCATAGCAGCGACGGCAGCAGGCCGGCACGGATGACCAGCGCTGATATCCATAGCATAGCAGTGATGGCAGCAGTGCACATGACAGCGCTGATTATCCATAGCATAGCAGCGGATGGCAGCAGTTAGATGATCAAAGGCCGATATCCATAGCATAGCAGCGGATGGATATACCGGCATATGACATAGCAGTGATGGCAGGCCGGTTATGACAGTGCTGATATCCATAGCATAGCAGCGATGGCAAGCTAGGTCAGCATTATGATTAAGCGCTGATATCCATAGCATAGCAGCGATGGCAGCATATCGTCATTATGACAAGACAGTGATATCCATAGCATAGCAGCGATGGCAGCATACCAGCATATGACAAAGGCCGATATCCATAGCATAGCAGCGATGGCAACAGGCCAGGCTTGATATCCATAGCATAGCAGCGATGGTGGCAGCATAACAGATGACCAGTCTGATTATCCATAGCATAGCAGCGATGGCAGCATATCGGCACATGACAGCGTTTGACATCCATAGCATAGCAGGATTGGCAACAGGTCATAAATATGAGACAGCGCTGACATCCATAGCATAGCAGCGATGGCAGCAGGTCGGCCAGGCGACAGCGCTGATATCCATAGCATAGCAGCGGATGGCAGCATATCGCCATTATGACAGCGCCGGATATCCATAGCATAGCAGCGGATGGCAGGACGGCGCCAGCGCTGATTATCATAGCATAGCAGCGATGGCAGCAAACATGACGACAGCGTTGATATCCATAGCATAGCAGTGACGGGCAGCATATCGGCCAGATGACGAAAGGCTGATATCCATAGCATAGCAGCGATGGCAGCTAACAGGCGATATGACAGCGCTGATATCCATAGCATAGCAGTGACGGCAGCAGGCCGACATCCATAGCATCGATGGGCAAGATGACAGGGCCGATATCCATAGCATAGCAGCGGATGGCAGCAGGTGGCAGATGACAGGCTGATATCCATAGCATAGCAGCGATGGCAGCATATCACATCGCGGGGCCGACATCCATAGCACAGCAGCGACGGCAGCTATACGGGCATATGACAGCGCTGATATCCATAGCATAGCAGCGATGGCAGCAGGCGCCACAATGACAAAGCGCTGACATCCATAGCATAGCAGCGATGGCAGCTATACCGGCAACATGACAGGGCCGATATCCATAGCATAGCAGCGATGGCAGCATACTGGCAATATGACAGGGCTGATATCCATAGCATAGCAGCGATGGCAGCATACGGCATTATGACACAGCGCTGATATCCATAGCATAGCAGCGATGGCAGCAGGTCATACATGACAGGCTGATTATCCATAGCATAGCAGCGGATGGCAGCAGGTCAAATATGACAGTGCTGATATCCATAGCATAGCAGCGATGGCAGCAGGTCGGCATATGACAGGCTGATATCCATAGCATAGCAGCGATGGCAGCAGGTACCGGTCATAGATGACAGCGCTGATATCCATAGCATAGCAGCGGATGGCAGCATTGGCAGGACAAAGTTATTGACATCCATAGCACAGCAGCGATGGCAGCAGTACGTCATTATGATATAGCATAGCAGCGATTGATATCCATAGCACAGCAAAGATAGCAGCGGATGCGCAGCAAGCTTCGATATCCATAGGGGATGGCAGCAGGTCATACTGGCGACAGGCTGATATCCATAGCATAGCAGTGATTACTGGCACAGCAGCTGATATCCATAGCCAGTGACGGCGTTAAGTACGTCGCGACGATTAATCCATAGCATAGCAGCGGACGGCAGCTATATCGGCAATATGACAGCGCCGGATATCCATAGCATAGCAGATGGATGGTACTGGCGCTGCGACTGTGCAGTTGATATCCATAGCATAGCAGTGACGGCAGCTATATGACAAGCGTCGATTATCCATAGCATAGCAGCGATGGCACAACCGCCAATATGACAAAGCGCTCGACATCCATAGCATAGCAGCGACGGCGTTATACCGGCAATATGACAAAGCGTTGATATCCATAGCATAGCAGCGATGGCAGCTATATCGGCTAGATGATCAAAGGCCGATTATCCATAGCATAGCAGCGACGGCAACATAATGGCGACTGACAGCGCTGACATCCATAGCATAGCAGCGACAGCAGTTATCGGGCACGATATGACGTCGCTGACATCCATAGCAGCAGCAGCGATGGCAGGTCAATTATGACGTGTTGACATCCATAGTATAGCAGTGATGGCAGCAGGGCCTGGACAGACAGGCTGATATTCAGTATAGCAGTGATGGTAGCATCACAGAGGACAGTGTTGATATCTATAGCATAGCAGTGATGGTAGCAGGCTGGTACAGGACAGTGTTGATATCTATAGTATAGTAGTGATGGTAGCAGGCTGGTACAGGACAGTGTTGATATCTATAGTATAGTAGTGATGGTAGCAGGCTGGTACAGGACAGTGTTGATAAGGTATGGTAATCATGCAACTTGTTTCAGGGGCTGTTATTAATCAGAATTATCTCGATTATATTCATCCATCTGTCGGAGGGTAAGTCTCTAAAGGATGAGGGATGTTCTGCAGCATCTCTCCTGTGGGAACCACGGCAAGCGGCCTTCTACTTCCGAGACCTGGGAGCTCAAATCAGCTGGGTGACCGTGAGTACACACAGGCACACGCATTACACACACAGGCACACGCATACCACACACACAGGCACACGATACCACACACACAGGCACACGCATACCACTACAGGCACACGCATACCACACACAGGCACACGCATACCACACACAGGCACACCCGCATACCAGGCAGGCACACCCGCATACCACACACACAGGCACACGCATACCACACACACAGGCACACTCATACCACACACACAGGCACACACTCCATACCACACAGGCACACACTCATACCCACAGGGCATACCACACACAGGCACACGCATACCACACACACAGGCACACGCTCATACCACACACACAGGCACACGCTCATACCACAGGCACACGCTCATACCACACAGGGTTGATGAATGATCCGGAGCTCTGACACAACAGGGTTGGCGAAGGATCCGGAGCCTGACACAACGGGGTTGACGAATGATCGGACTCTGACACAACAGGGTTGATGAATGATCCAGAGCTGACACAACAGGGTTGACGAATGATCCAGAGCTGACACAACAGGGTTGACGAATGATCGGAGCTCTGACAACAGGGTTGACCGATGATCCGGGCTCTGACACAACAGGGTTGACTGATGATCAGGCTCTGACCTGGGGTTGATGAATGATCCGGGCTCTGACACAACAGGGTTGATGAATGATCCGGGCTCTGACACAGCACAGGGGTTGATGAATGATCGGAGCTCTGACACAACAGGGTTGATGAATGATCCGGGACTCTGACACAACAGGGTTGATGAATGATCCAGAGCTCTGACACAGCAGGGTTGATGAATGATCCAGAGCTCTGACACAACAGGGTTGATGAATGATCCAGAGCTGGACTATTATGCTGAACAAAAATATAAATGCAACAATTTCAATATTTTCCTCGTTACAGTTGACGAGAAATCAGTCAATTGAAATAGGTCTCTGATTGTCTCTCAGTGTTTCTGACAGAGTATGGTGGTCCTCTCCTCCTCTACCCTAATGTCTACTTCCGTGTTCCCTTCATCCTTCCAAATGTGATTCACCACACCAGCAAGCACTGGGTCCGTACAGTGAGTCTCTATCTCACACACACACACACACACACACTGGAGTCGTGCAGACGACTGTATGTCTGTATCTGGTGGAACTGCAATGAGCCGCTTGTTAGATGTGAATCATATTTGTCTGCTAGTTAAACTCTAGTTCATCAGGCTACGAATGGTAGGAATAAGGACAACCATTGTCTTTGGTTTCTATGGTGAGTATCTGGTGCATGTTGGGTAATGTAGTTTTGTGTGATCCCAGTCTAGCCTGTATGTGTCACTCCGTCCATTACCTGAGAGACTCCTGGAGACCCTGTTTGTCCATCGTTTCTCCCACGGGACCATGCCGTTACGCAACATCTTCAAGGTGACACACACACTGACGGCGCACACACTGACGGTACACACACACGCATTCATAACACACACACACTGACGCATGGACACACACACACTGACGCATGCACACACACACACACTGACGCATGCACACACACACACTGACGCATGCACACACACACACTGGCGCATGCACACACACACACATTCATAACACACACTGACACGCGCACACATACACTGGCGCATGCACACACACACACATTCATAACACACACACTGACACTGTGCACACACTACACTGACGCATGCACACACACACACATTCATAACACACACACTGACATGCAGCACACATACACTGACGCATGCACACACACACACATTCATAACACACACACTGACACGCGCACACATACACTGACGCATGCACACACGCATTCATAACACAGTTCACTGTGTCTCTTTCTCTGTCTGCACACCACAGCCTTAGTTGCCCTCTTACCTCATCGTGATGGTGTATCACCTTACACATACCTCATCTAGGGAACCCTAGCCTGTCTCTTCAACCCAGAGTGCCTGAGACTCTGCTGAGAGATTCTGGGGTCATCTCACACTGTGGTCCGCATCTAATTGGCTCCTATTTCCTATGTAATGCTACCATTGATCAGGGCCCATATGACTCTGGTCAAAAGTAGTGCACTATATAGTGGATAGGGTAATGGGCCCTGGTTAAAAGGTAGTGCAGTATCAAATTCTGGTTATTTGTGTGATAAGAAGTGTGTTCTGTATTCCTGTGTTTCCCGAACACCACTACTGGGGGCTTTGCTTTGCCTGGATGGCCTACTATGTTAACCCTCTATATGCACCACCTGAGTGAGTGCATTACTATATTGACATACCACTATACTACAGTGATATATTCACTATATTAACCACCCCTAGTGGTCGCATGACAAACACCCACTGTGTGCGCCCACCCTGGTGGTGCGGCTCACTGTATTATGCCCCTAGTGAGTGTGTATGTGACACCATCTGCTGTACCACCTGGGTGAGGTGCGGCTGCTATATTATCCACCCTGGTGGTGCGGCTGCTATATTGTACCCTCTATATGCACCTGAACAGGTGCGGCTGCTGCCTCTGTATGCCACCGCCACAGGTGGTGCGGCTGCTATGGTGATACCCCTCAGTGATCTTATTCTTATATTGACATCACTCTGTATACACCACCCCTGGTGGTGCGGCTGCTATCAATTGAGCCACCCCTCTGTATGCACCTGCCCCTGAGTGGTGCATTACTAATGTTCAAACTCCCACTGTCCTCATTACCTGGTGGTGCGGCTACTATGTGTCATACTATATGCCTCACCTGGTGGTGCGCTGCTATGTTAAACTTGCCCTGGTGGGTGCGGTTACTATATTAACCACCACTATATGCACCTAATTGAGTGCGCGCTCTCTGTGTCACCCCTAGTGGTATGCTGCTATGGTGTACCCGCTATGCACCACCTGGTGGTACGCTACTATATTAACCACCACTATATACACCTGGTGGTCAGTGTAATTATCACCCTCTATATGCACCACCCTAGTGAGTGCGCTATATATTAACCAACCTCTGCCTTACCACCCCTAATTGGTACGGCTATAAATTAACCACCCGCTATACACCACCTAGTGAGTGCGCTATATATTAACTACCCCTAATTAGTGTAGCTGCTATATTATACCCTCATATGCACCACCCTGTCAATCAATGGCATTCTTATATGCTGCTCCACCCTTGTTGTGTATGTCAAACATGCCTCTCTGGGTGGAAAATGCACATGTTTCACCCACAGGTGGTGCGCTGCCTATGTTAATATATCACATATGCACCGCCATGGTGGTGTTGCTGCTATGATAATACCTAAGTGGGTGTGCTGCTATATTGTGCACTCCCTAGTGGTGCTGCTATATTAACCACCCCCTAGTGGTGTGCTACTATATTCAACCTTCCTGGTGGTGCGCTGCTATGTTAACCTGCCCTCCTTATGCCACCCCATGGTGGTGCGCTGCTATGTTGTGCCACCTGGAGTGGTGCGGCTGCTATGTTAATACTTATCTATATGCCACCTACTTTGGTGAATTAGCATTTGCTATGTTAACCAGCCCTGGTGGTGCGGCTGCTATGTTAACCACCCTCTGTATGCACCACCTGAGGTGAGTGCGTACTATGTTGCCGCCACTCTATATGCCACCTGGTAAAGGTAACGCTGCTATGTTAACCACTGCCTGGTGGTGCGGCTACACTATGTGCCACCCCTGGTGAGGTGCGGCTGCTATCTGGACCACCCTCTGTATGCACCGCCCTGATTGTTGTGCGCTATATATTGGCCACCTCTGTACCTGGTGGTGCGCTGCTAGTAACCACCACCTGGTGGAGTGCTATTGCTATGTTTGCCACCCTCTATATGCCACCTAGTAGAGTGCGCTGCTATGTTAACCACTACCTGGTGAGTGCTCATTTGCTATGTGTGCCCCTGGTGAGTGCTATTACTATGGACCGCCTCTGTATGCACCACCCTGGTGTTGTGCGGCTGCTATGAGACCACCTGGTGGTGCGGCTGCTATGTTAATACCCTAGTGGTGCGCTGCTATGTTAAACACCTAATTAGTGTATTCTCTATATTAACCCATCCCTCTGCTTATGCACTTACTTGTGGTGAGGTGCGGCTGCTATGTGTGCCACCTGGTGAGTACGCTGCTATGTAACCACCCTCTATATGCCACCCCTGAGTGAGTGCGTACTATATTAGCCACCTGGTAAGTGCGGCTACTATATTCAACCTGCCCTCTATATGCCTGCACCTAGGTGAGTGCGGCTACTATGTAACCACCACCTGGTGGTACGGCTACTATGTTTACCTGCCCTCTGTACACCACCTAGTGGAGTACGTACTATATGAACCGCCCTCTATATGCACACCACCCCTAGTGTGTGCGGCTACTATATTAACCACCCTCTATATACCACTGGTGATGCTGCTATATTAAACCTACCTAGTGGTATATTACTATATTTACCATACTCTATATACACCACCTAGTGAAGTGCGCTACTATGGTAACCACTACCTGGTGGTGCGGCTATGGCCACCCTGGTGGTGTGGCTGCTGTATGAGACCTCCACTATGCCACCTGGTGGTGCGCTGCTATATTAACCACCCTCTATATGCACCACCCCTAGTGGTACGCAGCTATGTTAACCAGCCTCTATATGCACCACCTGGTGGTGTGCTAGGATTGATACCATGTGCCTGGTGAGTGCTGACTGCTATGTCTTCACTTTCTCAGTCTGCTGTACCATTGACCTTATCTGTATGCACCGCCTGGTGGTGCTGTGTCTATTAGTATCTGTATGTACCACCTGGTGGGTTGTTAACAACTGTATTATTACCCACAGTTGGTTGTTAACACCTTTATAAATTGTGCACCCCCTGAGTGAGTGTCGGCTACTGATGTGGCCTCTTGTCCTGCCCCTAATTAGGTGCTGCTATATTAACCACCCTAGTGAGGTGTGCTGCTATGTTGTGCCCTGGTGGTGCGGCTACTATGTGTCATACCCTCTGTAATACTGCCCCATGGTGGTGCGGCTGCCTGGCCGCCACAATTGGTGTTAACTGTATTGTACCTAGTGGTGCTGCTATATTAATGCCCCTGGTGGGTGTTGGCTGCTATGTGGACATCACCCTCTGTAGCCACCGCCCCTGGTGTGTGCTGCTATGTGTACCCTCTATGTACTGCCACCTGGTGAGTGCGGCTACTATGATGTCACCACTGGTGATGTGTATTCCTATATTTTACCACTCTCTTTTACTGGCGGTGCGCTACTATATTAACCACCCCTGGTGGGTGCGGCTGCTATGTTGGCCACCCCCCTGAGTGGTGCGGCTGCTATGTGGACCACGCCTCTGTGCACCGCCCCTGGTGATGATTAACGTGCTATGTCCAGCGCCCTCTGGTGGGTGCGGCTGCCATGTTAGAGCGCCCCTGGTGAGGTGCGGCTGCTTATGTGTACAACCACCCTGGTGGGTACGCCACCCCCATGAGTGGCGCGGCCTACTATGTACAGCCACCCCCTGAGTGAGATGCGCTGCTATATTGCCACCCTGAGGCGGTGCGGCTGCTATATGCACCACCCACGAGTGGGTGCAGCTGCTATGATGAGCCACGGCCCTAGGTGGGGTGCGGCTGCTGTATTAACCGCACTCTGTATGCCACCTGGTGGTGCGGCTGCTATGTTAAGCCGGCCCCCTGGGTGAGTGCGGCTGCTATATTAACCTGCCCTCTATATGCACCACCTGGTGAGGTGCGTGCTACTATGTTGGCCACTTCCTGGGTGGTGCGGCTGCTATATTAACCACTCCTAATTAGTGCGCTGTATACCTCAGACCTCTATATGCCACCCTAGTGTGTGCGGCTGCTATATTAACCGCCTCTGTATGCCTGCCTGGTGGTGCTCGGCTGCTATCATTGGCCTGCCTGGTGGTGCATTTGCTGTATTTTGCTGCCCTCTATATGCACCTCCACCCACAGTAGGTGCGTGCTATGTTGTCACTGCCTGGTGGTGCGTGCTATGTTAATACCTGGTGGTGCGCTTCCTTCATGTGGTTACCTCTGTGCCTCTGATGTGCTGCTGTATGGACCACCCCTGGTGAGGTGCGGCTACTATATTAACCACCCCTAGTGGTGCGCTGCTATATTCAAACACCCCCCTAGTGGTACGCTGCTATATTAGCCACCCTCTATATACACCACCCCATAGTGGTGCGCTACTATGTTAACCTGCAGGTGGTGCGCTACTATGTTAACCTGCCCACTGTAGCCTGCCTGGTGGTGCGGCTGCCATGTGGCCACCTGGTGATGCGCTGCTATGTGTCACCTCTATATACACCACCTGGTGGTGCGTATCATTGGCCTGCACCTGGTGGTGCGGCTGCTATGTTGCCACCTCTGCCTATGCCTGGTGATGCGTACTATGTTGGCCACTACCCTGTGGTCTGTACTATGACAACCGCCCCTAGTGGTGCGGCTGCTATATGAGACCACCCTCTATACACCACCTAGTGGTGCGCTGCTATATTAACCTACCTGAGGTGGTGCGGCTGCTATGTTTACCACCCTCTATATGCCACCCTGGTAAAGTGCTGTCACTATATTGACACTACCTGGTGAGTGCGCTGCTATGTTGTACTTACAGGTAGTGGCTACTGAGATCACCCTCTATGCACCGCCCCTAGTGTGTGCGGCTACTATAGTAACCACCCACTCATATACCACCTGGTGGTGCGCTGCTATGTTCAACCTGCACCTGGTGAGTGCGCTGCTAGTACCCTCTGCACCCACCTGGTAAATGTGCTGGCTATATGATGTAACCTACACAGTGAGTGCGGCTACTGTAATCAACCACCCCTGGTAGTGCGCTGCTATATGAGACCACCACTCTGTACACTAAATGTATGCGCTACTATATGGACCACCCCCTGAGTGAGTGCGCTGCTATGTTAACCACCCTCTATATACCACCCCTAGTGAGTGCGCTACTATGTTAATACCCTGGTGGTGCGCTGCTATGTTAAACACCACCTGGTCAGTGCGGCTATATTTACCACCCTCTATATACACTACAGTGGTGCGGCTACCATGTTAACCACCCTGGTGGTGGCTGCATGGACTATATCTGTACTGCCCTGGTATTAGGCTGCTATGAACCACCCTGGTGGTGCGTACCTTTGTGTTGGCCACCCTAGTCAGTGCGGCTACTATGTTAAACACCCCTAGTGGTGCGTGCTATGTTAATACCCTCATATGCCACCATGGTGGTGCGGCTACTATGTTAACCACCACCTAGTGGTGCGGCTACTATGTGTATACCCTCTATATGCACCTGAGTGGTGCGGCTGCTATGTTAACCTGCCCCCTGAGTGAGTGCGCTGCTATGTAACCGCCACCTGGTGGTGCGCTGCTATGTTGCCACTCTGTATGCCCACTTCTGGTAAGGGTGCGGCTGCTGGTGACACTACCTGGTGGAGTGCGGCTGCTATGTTAGCCTGCCCCTGGTGGTGCGTACATGGACCGCCCTCTGTATGTGCCCGCCTGGGTGGTGCGGCTACTATATTAACCTGCACCTGGTGGTGCGGCTGCATGTTCTCACCTCTATATACACCACCACAGTAGAATGCTGGCTATATATTAGCCGCACCTGGTGGTGCGGCTGCTGTATTGGCCGCTGGTAGTGCGGCTGCTATGAATACACCTCTATATGCCACCCCTGGTGTGTGCGGCTGCTATGTTAACCCTCTTATATGCCACCTGGTAGTGCGGCTGCTATGTTAAGCCGCCTGCCACAATTGAGTCTTGGCCACTGTTGTGCCCCTGGTGGTGCGGCTGCTGTGAGACCACCATCTGTGCACCTGCCCCTGGTGTGCTGTATGTGAACCCACCTGGTGGTGCGCTGCTATGTTAACCTGCCCTCTATACACCACCCTAGTGATGTGGCCTACTATATTAACCACCCCCAGTGAGCGCGCTTACCATATTAAACACCCCTAGTGAGTACGCTTTCGCCATACTAACCACCCTTGTCTTTTCAGCAATCTATGGTGAGCAGCAGGTCAGGATTGCCCTCATCATCTTTCTGGTAAGACTCTCTCTGTTCTGTGCTACTGCTATAATGTACTATACTACTATGTGTACTCATCCTGTATACTATAGTAATAGAACAATATCATAGTAAATGGTTATTTAGTAGATGCCATCTTCTCAGTTCTGTCGGGTTGGCAGCTTCTTTCCATCCATAGTGGCCCATGGCGGAACCTCAGCCCACCAGGTCTAGCACTCCTATTGAATATGCAAACACTAGAACACATCAATCAGTTCAACATACACTGTTTTCTCTATGTGCTACAAAACAGTAGCCCACAATAATCTCTCTCCCTCGGTCTGTCTCCATCAGGATCTAAGACCAGGAAGATCCCCTACCCCACTAAGAACCCCTTCACCTGGATCTTCCTGCTGGTCTCCTGTCCCAACTACACCTATGAGGTGAGTCTTATTTTACCTTTATTTAACTAGGCAAGTCGGTTAAGAACAAATTCTTATTTTCAATGACGGCCTAGGAACAGTGGGTTAACTGCCTGTTCAGGGGCAGAACGACAGATTTTTACCTTGTCAGCTCGGGGGTTTGAACTTGCAACCTTCCGGTTACTAGTCCAACGCTCTAACCACTAGGCTAGTCCAGGCACAGATCTAGGATCAGCTTCCCCTCCACCAATCTTAACCATTAGTGTGGAAAATGCAAAGATCAACGTCTAGGGGCGACATCACCCTGTATTTAGTCCAGGGTGATGCTGCTCTCTGCTGGTTAGGAGGAACAGTGTGAATTATGTCTCTCTGTAGTAGTCAAACTCCATGGCCTACCTGGTAATGAAATAGTGTATAGGAAACGGGTTTGGATACCTGGTCAGTTATATAACTAAATGTATTCACATTTTAACCCTCTGTGAATCAGAGGTGCGGGGGCTGCCTTATTCAGCATCATTTAACTAGCCCCTCTGAATCAGAGGTGTGGGGAGTTGCCTTATTCAACATCCCTGTTATGATATGTGTGTAACACCATCTCTCCTCTCCTGTAGCCTGGGCTCGTGGTTCGGCTTCACCTTGATGACTCAGTGTCTGCCGGTGGCTTTCTTCACGGTGGGCTAAATCAGATGACGGTGTGGGCCAGGGGAAGCACCGCAGCTACCTGAAAGAGTTCCGGGACTACCCTCCCTTGGCTCAGCCCGTCTCCCCTTCGTCCTCTAGAAGACTGGAGACCACCCAAACCTACACTACACTGGACTGACCTGGAATGAGAGCCCTGCCTCTTCTTT
This sequence comes from Oncorhynchus nerka, assembly GCF_034236695.1. Classification (NCBI taxonomy): domain Eukaryota; kingdom Metazoa; phylum Chordata; class Actinopteri; order Salmoniformes; family Salmonidae; genus Oncorhynchus; species Oncorhynchus nerka. The sequence continues at coordinate 253,245 of NW_027040353.1, forward strand.
CGCCGCCCATCCTCCCCTTCGTCCTCTAGAGAAGACTGGAGACCCACCCAAACCTACACTACACTGGACTGACCTGAATGAGAACCCTGCCCCCTTGACTACCCCCTACTCCTCCAATTAATAACACTTACCCCCAAAAAAAAAACATTTTGAGGAGACTGTCTTATACTATGCTTTCCCACACAGAAGTTTCTGCCTAACAATGCTCCTCAACCCACGTGATTGGCTATTGTTATTTTTCTTATCTGAGTGTTTAATAACCTGACTGACAGTCTGGCGTGGTCTCAAATGGTACAATTTCCACAGGGGCCTCGGGTCAAAAAGTAGTGTGCACTACATCAGGGCTAGGGAGCCATTCGGGATGTGACACAGTATCATAACAGCAGGCCAGGTCTATCTGCTCTGGGCTACTTTAGTTCGTTTTTACTCATGTGAAGAAGTATAACAATACCAAAGTCTTTGATCAGAAATGGGGAAATAAACCATGAGCTTTTTGGTCGTTTCATGATGTGGAGATCACTCATTCAGAAAGTTGATCTGATATAGACCTACTGTGCTACCTAGATAATACTAATACCTTAGTGCATCTCTGCAAGAATAGTTTGTGTAAATAGTGTGATCACGGTTAGGTGCGATGCCTCTCTGGATCATGGATCTTGCTGTGTGAAAGCCAGTCAGATGCCAATGGGAGGAGAGATCAGTGATCACTAATGGTGGTTGGGACCTGCAGTAAACATGCCTCAAATGGAGGGTCGCCATGTTGATGGGTTCAGTGCACGTGTCGGCAGTCAGTTGCTCTCTATCGCTCGCAGCCACGGATGCGAGTGCTGGATGATGGGTTCTCTTGCCTCTATGGGATCTGCGTTCACCTGGATCAGGTGTCATTGTAGGTGGGATGAAATGGGATGATGTGGGCATGGTGCCGGATCACAGCGTCTGGCAGTGGACTGGCAGAATCATCAGGTGGGGGTCAAGTCGATCGTTCAGACAGGTCAGATCTGGCAACGCAAGTGCGGCAGGTTCAGGTCGTGTCAGCCTTGAGGACGTGGAACAGTAAGATCGGCGATCTCTCTGATCCGGTGCAGCATGGGTTGAGCACTCAGGCAGTGCCGGCAGTCGGTTGTCGCCAAACGAGTGTGCCTGTCATTCCTGTCAAGTTCAGATGTTAGTCAGTTTTTTTCAGGGATCAGGGACGTCTGGTAAATAGAACGCCCGTTTTAGTCATTCCACCACAGGCCATCTTGCCTGGCTCGTGGGGCAGTCAACTGTAATGGATCAGTGCCAGTTGCATGGGTGTGGTGGACCACAGACAGTAACGTCAGAGTTCGGTTGAATCACAGTTATTGATGTAATAGAACGTTACCAAGAGAACAGTTTCAGAATAAGCGGCAGCTACGCGGGGTGATCTCGTTCACGCTGTCGGATAACTGATCAGTTCATACGATTCTGCCTGCTGTGGGTCAGCTGTATATTCTCTGTGTCGGATAGGCGGGCGTCAGGATCATGTCGTTGCTCCTCACGCCATGTCTCGGGATGTGGTGCGTCGCTAATCAGGTGTTCTCAAGC
>NW_027040354.1:0-7500 GCF_034236695.1 Oncorhynchus nerka
GATATTAAACCTCCATGTATATGTCACTAGGTCAGGATATTAAACCTCCGCCATGTATATCTCACTAGGTCAGGGTATTAAACCTCCCATGTATATCTCACTAGGTCAGGTATTAAACTCCATGTATATCTCACTAGGTCAGGATATTAAACCTCCTCCATGTATATCTCACTAGGTCAGGGTATTAAACCTCCTCCATGTATATTAAACTCACTAGGTCAGGATATTAAACCTCTCCATGTATATCTCACTAGGTCAGGATCCTCTCCATGTATATCTCACTAGGTCAGGATGTATTAAACCTCCATGTATCTCATATCTAAACCTCCATGTATATCTCACTAGGTCAGGGTATTAAACCTCCTCCATGTATATCTCACTAGGTCAGGATTAAACCTCCATGTATTAAACCTCCATGTATATCTCACTAGGTCAGGGTATTAAACCTCCTCCATGTATATCTCACTAGGTCAGGATATGTAAACTAGGTCAGGGTCCTCCATGTATATCTCACTAGGTCAGGATATTAAACCTCCTCCCATGTATATCTCACTGAGGTCAGGGATATTAAACCTCCTCCATGTATATCTCACTAGGTCAGGATATTAAACCTCCTCCATGTATATCTCACTAGGTCAGGGATATTAAACCTCCATGTATATATCAGGGTCATGTATATCTCACTAGGTCAGGATATTAAACCTCCTCCATGTATATCTCACTAGGTCAGGATATTAAACCTCCTCCATGTATATCTCACTAGGTCAGGATATTAAACCTCCTCCATGTATATCTCACTAGGTCAGGGTATTAAACCTCCATGTATATCTCACTAGGTCAGGATATTAAACCTCCTCCATGTATATCTCACTAGGTCAGGATATTAAACCTCCTCCATGTATATCTCACTAGGTCAGGATATTAAACCTCCTCCATGTATATCTCACTAGGTCAGGATATTAAACCTCCATGTATATCTCACTAGGTCAGGATATTAAACCTCCGCCATGTATATCTCACTAGGTCAGGGTATTAAACCTCCATGTATATCTCACTAGGTCAGTATATTAAACCTCCATGTATATGTCACTAGGTCAGGATATTAAACCTCCATGTATATGTCACTAGGTCAGGATATTAAACCTCCGCCATGTATATCTCACTAGGTCAGGGTATTAAACCTCCATGTATATCTCACTAGGTCAGGGTATTAAACCTCCATGTATATCTCACTAGGTCAGGATATTAAACCTCCTCCATGTATATCTCACTAGGTCAGGATATTAAACCTCCTCCATGTATATCTCACTAGGTCAGGATATTAAACCTCCTCCATGTATATCTCACTAGGTCAGGATATTAAACCTCCTCCATGTATATCTCACTAGGTCAGGATATTAAACCTCCATGTATATCTCACTAGGTCAGGATATTAAACCTCCATGTATATCTCACTAGGTCAGGATATTAAACCTCCTCCATGTATATCTCACTAGGTCAGGATATTAAACCTCCATGTATATCTCACTAGGTCAGGGTATTAAACCTCCTCCATGTATATCTCACTAGGTCAGGGTATTAAACCTCCTCCATGTATATCTCACTAGGTCAGGGTATTAAACCTCCATGTATAACTCACTAGGTCAGGGTATTAAACCTCCTCCATGTATATCTCACTAGGTCAGGGTATTAAACCTCCTCCATGTATATCTCACTAGGTCAGGGTATTAAACCTCCATGTATATCTCACTAGGTCAGGGTATTAAACCTCCTCCATGTATATCTCACTAGGTCAGGATATTAAACCTCCTCCATGTATATCTCACTAGGTCAGGATATTAAACCTCCTCCATGTATATCTCGCTAGGTCAGGATATTAAACCTCCTCCATGTATATCTCACTAGGTCAGGATATTAAACCTCCATGCATATCTCGCTAGGTCAGGATATTAAACCTCCTCCATGTATATCTCACTAGGTCAGGATATTAAACCTCCATGTATATCTCGCTAGGTCAGGATATTAAACCTCCTCCATGTATATCTCACTAGGTCAGGATATTAAACCTCCTCCATGTATATCTCACTAGGTCAGGATATTATACCTCCTCCATGTATATCTCACTAGGTCAGGATATTAAACCTCCTCCATGTATATCTCACTAGGTCAGGATATTAAACCTCCTCCATGTGTATCTCACTAGGTTAGGATATTAAACCTCCTCCATGTATATCTCACTAGGTCAGGATATTAAACCTCCATGTATATCTCACTAGGTCAGGATATTAAACCTCCATGTATATCTCACTAGGTCAGGATATTAAACCTCCTCCATGTATATCTCACTAGGTCAGGATATTAAACCTCCATGTATATCTCACTAGGTCAGGATATTAAACCTCCTCCATGTATATCTCACTAGGTCAGGATATTAAACCTCCATGTATATCTCACTAGGCCAGGATATTAAACCTCCATGTATATCTCACTAGGTCAGGGTATTAAACCTCCTCCATGTATATCTCACTAGGTCAGGGTATTAAACCTCCATGTATATCTCACTAGGTCAGGGTATTAAACCTCCATGTATATCTCACTAGGTCAGGGTATTAAACCTCCATGTATATCTCACTAGGTCAGGGTATTAAACCTCCTCCATGTATATCTCACTAGGTCAGGGTATTAAACCTCCTCCATGTATATCTCACTAGGTCAGGATATTAAACCTCCATGTATATCTCACTAGGTCAGGGTATTAAACCTCCTCCATGTATATCTCACTAGGTCAGGGTATTAAACCTCCATGTATATCTCACTTGGTCAGGATATTAAACCTCCGCCATGTATATCTCACTAGGTCAGGATATTAAACCTCCATGTATATCTCACTAGGTCAGGATATTAAACCTCCATGTATATGTCACTAGGTCAGGATATTAAACCTCCGCCATGTATATCTCACTAGGTCAGGGTATTAAACCTCCATGTATATCTCACTAGGTCAGGGTATTAAACCTCCATGTATATCTCACTAGGTCAGGATATTAAACCTCCGCCATGTATATCTCACTAGGTCAGGATATTAAACCTCCATGTATATCTCACTAGGTCAGGGTATTAAACCTCCATCCATGGTCAGGATATCCTCCGCCATGTATATCTCACTAGGTCAGGATATTAAACCTCCTCCATGTATATCTCACTAGGTCAGGATATTAAACCTCCATGTATATCTCACTAGGTCAGGATATTAAACCTCCTCCATGTATATCTCATGGTCAGGATATTAAACCTCCATGTATATCTCACTAGGTCAGGATATTAAACCTCCTCCATGTATATCTCACTAGGTCAGGATATTAAACCTCCTCCATGTATATCTCACTAGGTCAGGATATTAAACCTCCTCCATGTATATCTCACTAGGTCAGTATATTAAACCTCCATGTATATCTCACTAGGTCAGGATATTAAACCTCCATGTATATCTCACTAGGTCAGGATATTAAACCTCCTCCATGTATATCTCACTAGGTCAGGGTATTAAACCTCCTCCATGTATATCTCACTAGGTCAGGATATTAAACCTCCATGTATATCTCACTAGGTCAGGATATTAAACCTCCTCCATGTATATCTCACTAGGTCAGGATATTAAACCTCCCATGTATATCTCACTAGGTCAGGATATTAAACCTCCATGTATATCTCACTAGGTCAGGGTATTAAACCTCCTCCATGTATATCTCACTAGGTCAGGATATTAAACCTCCTCCATGTATATCTCACTAGGTCAGGATATTAAACCTCCTCCATGTATATCTCACTAGGTCAGGATATTAAACCTCCTCCATGTATATCTCACTAGGTCAGGATATTAAACCTCCTCCATGTATATCTCACTAGGTCAGGATATTAAACCTCCTCCATGTATATCTCACTAGGTCAGGATATTAAACCTCCATGTATATCTCACTAGGTCAGGATATTAAACCTCCATGTATATCTCACTAGGTCAGGTATTAAACCTCCTCCATGTATATCTCACTAGGTCAGGATATTAAACCTCCATGTATATCTCACTAGGTCAGGATATTAAACCTCCATGTATATCTCACTAGGTCAGGATATTAAACCTCCTCCATGTATATCTCACTAGGTCAGGGTATTAAACCTCCATGTATATCTCTAGTTCAGTATATTAAACCTCCATGTATATCTCACTAGGTCAGTATATTAAACCTCCATGTATATCTCACTAGGTCAGGATATTAAACCTCCTCCATGTATATCTCACTAGGTCAGGATATTAAACCTCCATGTATATCTCACTAGGTCAGGATATTAAACCTCCTCCATGTATATCTCACTAGGTCAGGATATTAAACCTCCTCCATGTATATCTCACTAGGTCAGGATATTAATCCTCCATGTATATCTCACTAGGTCAGGATATTAAACCTCCTCCATGTATATCTCACTAGGTCAGGATATTAAACCTCCATGTATATCTCACTAGGTCAGGGTATTAAACCTCCTCCATGTATATCTCACTAGGTCAGGATATTAAACCTCCTCCATGTATATCTCACTTGGTCAGGGTATTAAACCTCCTCCATGTATATCTCACTACGTCAGGATATTAAACCTCCATATATCCACTAGTTCCACTATATACATCAAATTAAATGTATTTGTCACATACACATGGTTAGCAGATGTTAATGCGAGTGTAGCGAAATGCTTGTGCTTCTAGTTCCAACAACGAGTAAACTAACCTAACAATTCCTAACAAAGGCATGAAGAATATATACATAAAGATACATTTGTATGAGGTTAATACATTTTGGTGTGATTTTCCTTTATGGTCCATTGAGGTATTTAAAACAGTATTATAATCTCCCACCATAATTATTTTCTTGTAGGTCTTGTATTGCTTGTAGGTTTGATAAATTATTATTATATATATATTTAATCATTATTTGTTCCGTAAAGGTTAATGAGACAAAAGCTGTTTATGGTCCAATAACATTTATAAATAAATAAATAAAATTTAAAATCATCCATCTACTTTGATGATCTGTTTGGACAATTTGCACATTTTGATCAAAATTATTGTTAATTAATATCATCACCCCTTAGGAATTTCTTTGCCCGTGAGAGAAGTATAGTATATTCCACTCTCTAAAACCTCTCTCATCCCAAGCTGGGTTGTCGTCCCAGTGACCGGCAGACGTGACCCTGAGCCTCCCATCCATCCTGTACCTCTGCCAGACGTGACCCTGAGCCTGCCTCCCATCCTGTACCTCTGCCAGACCTGACCCTGAGCCTGCCTCCCATCCTGTACCTCTGCCTGACCTGACCCTGAGCCTCCCATCCATCCTGTACCTCTGCCAGACCTGACCCTGACCCTGAGCCTCCCATCCATCCTGTACCTCTGCCTGACGTGACCCTGAGCCTCCCATCCCCAGCCCCACTACTCTGGATTACCAACCTCTGCCAGACCTGACCCTGAGCCTCCCATCCATCCTGTACCTCTGCCAGACCTGACCCTGAGCCTGTCTCCCATCCTGTACCTCTGCCAGACCTGACCCTGAGCCTCCCATCCATCCTGTACCTCTGCCAGACCTGACCCATAGCCTGCCTCCCATCCTGTACCTCTGCCAGACCTGACCCTGAGCCTCCCATCCATCCTGTACCTCTGCCAGACCTGACCCTGAGTCTCCCATCCATCCTGTACCTCTGCCAGACGTGACCCTGAGCCTCCCATCCATCCTGTACCTCTGCCAGACCTGACCCTGAGCCTCCCATCCATCCTGTACCTCTGCCAGACCTGACCCTGAGCCTCCCATCCATCCTGTACCTCTGCCAGACCTGACCCTGAGCCTCCCATCCATCCTGTACCTCTGCCAGACCTGACCCTGAGCCTCCCATCCATCCTGTACCTCTGTCAGACCTGACCCTGAGCCTCCCATCCATCCTGTACCTCTGCCAGACCTGACCCTGAGCCTGCCTCCCATCCTGTACCTCTGCCAGACCTGACCCTGAGCCTGCCTCCCATCCTGTACCTCTGCCTGACCTGACCCTGAGCCTCCCATCCATCCTGTACATCTGCCAGACCTGACCCTGACCCTGAGCCTCCCATCCATCCTGTACCTCTGCCTGACGTGACCCTGAGCCTCCCATCCCCAGCCCCACTACTCTGGATTACCAACCTCTGCCAGACCTGACCCTGAGCCTCCCATCCATCCTGTACCTCTGCCAGACCTGACCCTGAGCCTGTCTCCCATCCTGTACCTCTGCCAGACCTGACCCTGAGCCTCCCATCCATCCTGTACCTCTGCCAGACCTGACCCATAGCCTGCCTCCCATCCTGTACCTCTGCCAGACCTGACCCTGAGCCTCCCATCCATCCTGTACCTCTGCCAGACCTGACCCTGAGTCTCCCATCCATCCTGTACCTCTGCCAGACGTGACCCTGAGCCTCCCATCCATCCTGTACCTCTGCCAGACCTGACCCTGAGCCTCCCATCCATCCTGTACCTCTGCCAGACCTGACCCTGAGCCTCCCATCCATCCTGTACCTCTGCCAGACCTGACCCTGAGCCTCCCATCCATCCTGTACCTCTGCCAGACCTGACCCTGAGCCTCCCATCCATCCTGTACCTCTGCCAGACCTGACCCTGAGCCTCCCATCCATCCTGTACCTCTGCCAGACCTGACCCTGAGCCTGCCTCCCATCCTGTACCTCTGCCTGACGTGACCCTGAGCCTCCCATCCCCAGCCCCACTACTCTGGATTACCAACCTCTGCCTGACCTGACCCTGAGCCTCCCATCCATCCTGTACCTCTGCCAGACCTGACCCTGAGCCTCCCATCCATCCTGTACCTCTGCCAGACCTGACCCTGAGCCTCCCATCCATCCTGTACCTCTGCCAGACCTGACCCTGAGCCTCCCATCCATCCTGTACCTCTGCCAGACCTGACCCTGAGCCTCCCATCCATCCTGTACCTCTGCCAGACCTGACCCTGAGCCTCCCATCCATCCTGTACCTCTGCCAGACCTGACCCTGAGCCTCCCATCCATCCTGTACCTCTGCCAGACCTGACCCTGAGCCTCCCATCCATCCTGTACCTCTGCCAGACCTGACCCTGAGCCTCCCATCCATCCTGTACCTCTGCCAGACCTGACCCCTGAGCCTCCCATCCATCCTGTACCTCTGCCAGACCTGACCCTGAGCCTGCCTCCCATCCTGTACCTCTGCCTGACGTGACCCTGAGCCTCCCATCCCCAGCCCCACTACTCTGGATTACCAACCTCTGCCTGACCTGACCCTGAGCCTCCCATCCATCCTGTACCTCTGCCAGACCTGACCCTGAGCCTCCCATCCATCCTGTACCTCTGCCAGACCTGACCCTGAGCCTCCCATCCATCCTGTACCTCTGCCAGACCTGACCCTGAGCCTCCCATCCATCCTGTACCTCTGCCAGACCTGACCC
>NW_027040354.1:12500-45000 GCF_034236695.1 Oncorhynchus nerka
CCTAGTGTCCCTTATGGCTCTAATCTGATAGTGGTAGCGTGGTGGTAGATTCCTAATGTCCCTTATATTGCTCTAATCTGATAGTGGTAGTGGGGTGGTAGATTCATAGTGTCCCTTATGGCTCTAATCCTATAGTAGTAGTGGGGTGGTAGATTCCTAGTGTCCCCTATGGCTCTAATCTGATAGTGGTAGGAGGGTGGTGGATGTCTAGTGTCCCTTATGGCTCTAATATCATAATGGTAGTGGGGTGGTAGATTCATAGTGTCCCTTATGGCTCTAATCCTATAGTGGTAGTGGGGTGGTAGATTCCTAGTGTCCCTTATGGCTCTAATCTGATGGTGGTAGTGGGGTGGTAGATTCCTAATGTCCCTTATGGCTCTAATATGATAATGGTAGTAGGGTGGTGGATGTTTAGAGTTCCTTATGGCTCTAAAACAATAATGGTAGTAGGGTGGTGGATGTCTAGTGTCCCTTATGGCTCTAATCTGATAATGGTAGTAGGGTGGTGGATGTCTAGTGTCCCTTATGGCTCTAATATTATAATGGTAGTAGGGTGGTGGATGTCTAGTGTCCCTTATGGCTCTAATATGATAATGGTAGTAGGGTGGTGGATGTCTAGTGGCCCTTATGGCTCTAATATGATAATGGTAGTAGGGTGGTGGATTTCTAGTGTCCCTTATGGCTCTAATATGATAATGGTAGTAGGGTGGTGGATGTCTAGTGTCACTTATGGCTCTAATCTGATAGTGGTAGTGGGGTGGTAGATTCCTAGTGTCCCTTATGGCTCTAATCTGATAGTGGTAGTGGGGGGTGGCAGATTCCTAGTGTCCCTTATGGCTCTAATCTGATAGTGGTAGTGGGGGGAGGAAGATTCCTTAGTGTCCCTTATGGCTCTAATCTGATAGTGGTAGTGGGGTGGTAGATTCCTAGTGTCCCTTATGGCTCTAATCTGATAGTGGTAGTGGGGGGTGGCAGATTCCTAGTGTCCCTTATGGCTCTAATATGATAATGGTAGTAGGGTGGTGGATGTCTAGAGTTCCTTATGGCTCTAAAACAATAATGGTAGTAGGGTGGTGGATGTCTAGTGTCCCTTATGGCTCTAATATGATAATGGTAGTAGGGTGGTGGATGTCTAGTGTCCCTTATGGCTCTAATATTATAATGGTAGTAGGGTGGTGGATGTCTAGTGTCCCTTATGGCTCTAATATTATAATGGTAGTAGGGTGGTGGATGTCTAGTGTCCCTTATGGCTCTAATATGATAATGGTAGTAGGGTGGTGGATGTCTAGTGGCCCTTATGGCTCTAATATGATAATGGTAGTAGGGTGGTGGATTTCTAGTGTCCCTTATGGCTCTAATATGATAATGGTAGTAGGGTGGTGGATGTCTAGTGTCACTTATGGCTCTAATCTGATAGTGGTAGTGGGGTGGTAGATTCCTAGTGTCCCTTATGGCTCTAATCTGATAGTGGTAGTGGTGGGTGGTGGATGTCTAGTGTCCCTTATTGCTCTAATATGATAATGGTAGTAGGGTGGTGGATGTATAGTGGCCCTTATGGCTCTAATATGATAATGGTAGTAGGGTGGTGGATTTCTAGTGTCCCTTATGGCTCTAATATGATAATGGTAGTAGGGTGGTGGATGTCTAGTGTCCCTTATGGCTCTAATATGATAATGGTAGAAGGGTGGTGGATGTCTATTGTCCCTTGTGGCTTAAATATGATAATGGTAGTAGGGTGGTGGATTTCTAGTGTCCCTTATGGCTCTAATATGATAATGTTAGTAGGGTGGTGGATGTCTAGTGTCCCTTATGGCTCTAATATGATAATGGTAGTAGGTTGTCAGATTCCTAGTGTCCCTAATGGCTCTAATTTGATAGTGGTAGTGGTGTGGTAGAGTCCTAGTGTCACTTATGGCTCTAATCTGATAGTGGTAGTGGGGTGGTAGATTCCTAGTGTCCCTTATGGCTCTAATCTGATAGTGGTAGTGGGGGGTGGCAGATTCCTAGTGTCCCTTATGGCTCTAATCTGATAGTGGTAGTGGGGGGAGGAAGATTCCTTAGTGTCCCTTATGGCTCTAATCTGATAGTGGTAGTGGGGGGTGGCAGATTCCTAGTGTCCCTTATGGCTCTAATCTGATGGTGGTAGTGGGGTGGTAGATTCCTAATGTCCCTTATGGCTCTAATATGATAATGGTAGTAGGGTGGTGGATGTCTAGAGTTCCTTATGGCTCTAAAACAATAATGGTAGTAGGGTGGTGGATGTCTAGTGTCCCTTATGGCTCTAATATTATAATGGTAGTAGGGTGGTGGATGTCTAGTGTCCCTTATGGCACTAATATGATAATGGTAGTAGGGTGGTGGATGTCTAGAGTTCCTTATGGCTCTAAAACAATAATGGTAGTAGGGTGGTGGATGTCTAGTGTCCCTTATGGCTCTAATATTATAATGGTAGTAGGGTGGTGGATGTCTAGTGGCCCTTATTGTTCTAATATGATAATGGTAGTAGGGTGGTGGATGTATAGTGGCCCTTATGGCTCTAATATGATAATGGTAGTAGGGTGGTGGATTTCTAGTGTCCCTTATGGCTCTAATATGATAATGGTAGTAGGGTGGTGGATGTCTAGTGTCCCTTATGGCTCTAATATGATAATTGTAGAAGGGTGGTGGATGTCTATTGTCCCTTGTGGCTTAAATATGATAATGGTAGTAGGTTGTCAGATTCCTAGTGTCCCTAATGGCTCTAATTTGATAGTGGTAGTGGGGTGGCAGATTCCTAGTGTCCCTTATGGCTCTAATCTGATAGTGGTAGTGGGGTGGCAGATTCCTAGTGTCCCTTATGGCTCTAATATGATAGTGGTAGTGGGGTGGTAGATTCCTAGTGTCCCTTATGGCTCTAATCTGATAGTGGTAGTGGGGGTTGGCAGATTCCTAGTGTCCCTTATGGCTCTAATCTGATGGTGGTAGTGGGGTGGTAGATTCCTAATGTCCCTTATGGCTCTAATATGATAGTGGTAGTGGGGTGGTAGATTCCTAGTGTCCCTTATGGCTCTAATCTGATAGTGGTAGTGGGGGGTGTCAGATTCCTAGTGTCCCTTATGGCTCTAATCTGATAGTGGTAGTGGGGGGAGGAAGATTCCTTAGTGTCCCTTATGGCTCTAATCTGATAGTGGTAGTGGGGTGGTAGATTCCTAGTGTCCCTTATGGCTCTAATCTGATGGTGGTAGTGGGGTGGTAGATTCCTAATGTCCCTTATGGCTCTAATATGATAATGGTAGTAGGGTGGTGGATGTCTAGAGTTCCTTATGGCTCTAAAACAATAATGGTAGTAGGGTGGTGGATGTCTAGTGTCCCTTATGGCTCTAATATGATAATGGTAGTAGGGTGGTTGATGTCTAGTGTCCCTTATGGCTCTAATATTATAATGGTAGTAGGGTGGTGGATGTCTAGTGTCCCTTATGGCTCTAATATGATAATGGTAGTATGGTGGTGGATGTCTAGTGGCCCTTATGGCTCTAATATGATAATGGTAGTAGGGTGGTGGATTTCTAGTGTCCCTTATGGCTCTAATATGATAATGGTAGTAGGGTGGTGGATGTCTAGTGTCACTTATGGCTCTAATCTGATAGTGGTAGTGGGGTGGTAGATTCCTAGTGTCCCTTATGGCTCTAATCTGATAGTGGTAGTGGGGGGTGGCAGACTCCTAGTGTCCCTTATGGCTCTAATCTGATAGTGGTAGTGGGGTGGTAGATTCCTAGTGTCCCTTATGGCTCTAATCTGAGAGTGGTAGTGGGGGGTGGTAGATTCCTAGTGTCCCTTATGGCTCTAATCTGATGGTGGTAGTGGGGTGGTAGATTCCTAATGTCCCTTATGGCTCTAATATGATAATGGTAGTAGGGTGGTGGATGTCTAGAGTTCCTTATGGCTCTAAAACAATAATGGTGGTAGGGTGGTGGATGTCTAGTGTCCCTTATGGCTCTAATATGATAATGGTAGTAGGGTGGTGGATGTCTAGTGTCCCTTATGGCTCTAATATTATCATGGTAGTAGGGTGGTGGATGTCTAGTGTCCCTTATGGCTCTAATATGATAATGGTAGTATGGTGGTGGATGTCTAGTGGCCCTTATGGCTCTAATATGATAATGGTAGTAGGGTGGTGGATGTCTAGTGTCACTTATGGCTCTAATCTGATAGTGGTAGTGGGGTGGTAGATTCCTAGTGTCCCTTATGGCTCTAATCTGATAGTGGTAGTGGGGGGATGAAGATTCCTTAGTGTCCCTTATGGCTCTAATCTGATAGTGGTAGTGGGGTGGTAGATTCCTAGTGTCCCTTATGGCTCTAATCTGAGAGTGGTAGTGGGGGGTGGTAGATTCCTAGGGTCCCTTATGGCTCTAATCTGATAGTGGTAGTGGGGGGTGGCAGATTCCTAGTGTCCCTTATGGCTCTAATCTGATAGTGGTAGTGGGGGGTAGATTCCTAGTGTCCCTTATGGCTCTAATCTGATAGTGGTAGTGGGGGGTGGCAGATTCCTAGTGTCCCTTATGGCTCTAATCTGATAGTGGTAGTGGGGGGTGGCAGATTCCTAGTGTCCCTTATGGCTCTAATATGATAGTGGTAGTGGGAAGGTAGATTCCTAGTGTCCCTTATGGCTCTAATCTGATAGTGGTAGTGGAGGGTGGCAGATTCCTAGTGTCCCTTATGGCTCTAATCTGATAATGGTAGTGGGGTGGTAGATTCCTAGTGTCCCTTATGGCTCTAATCTGATAGTGGTAGTGGGGGGTGGTAGATTCCTAGTGTCCCTTATGGCTCTAAACTGATAGTGGTAGTGGGGGGTGGTAGATTCCTAGGGACCCTTATGGCTCTAATATGATAATGGTAGTAGGGTGGCAGATTCCTAGTGTCCCTTATGGCTCTAATCTGATAGTGGTAGTGGGGTGGTAGATTGCTAGTGTCCCTTATGGCTCTAATCTGATAATGTTAGTGGGGTGGCAGATTCCTAGTGTCCCTTATGGCTCTATTCTGATAGTGTTAGTGGGATGGTAGATTCCTAGTGTCCCTTAATGCTCTAATCTGATAGTGGTAGTGGGGTGGTATATTCCTAGGGTCCCTTATGGCTCTAATCTAATAGTGGTAGTGGGGTGGTAGATTCCTAGTGTCCCTTATGGCTCTAATATGATAATGGTAGTAGGGTGGTGGATGTCTAGTGTCCCTTATTGCTCTAATATGATAATGGTAGTAGGGTGGTGGATGTATAGTGGCCCTTATGGCTCTAATATGATAATGGTAGTAGGGTGGTGGATTTCTAGTGTCCCTTATGGCTCTAATATGATAATGGTAGTAGGGTGGTGGATGTCTAGTGGCCCTTATGGCTCTAATATGATAATGGTAGAAGGGTGGTGGATGTCTATTGTCCCTTGTGGCTTAAATATGATAATGGTAGTAGGTTGTCAGATTCCTAGTGTCCCTAATGGCTCTAATTTGATAGTGGTAGTGGTGTGGTAGATTCCTAGTGTCCCTTATGGCTCTAATCTGATAGTGGTAGTGGGGTGGTAGAGTCCTAGTGTCCCTTATGGCTCTAATCTGATAGTGGTAGTGGGGGGTGGCATATTCCTAGTGTCCCTAATGGCTCTAATCTGATAGTGGTAGTGGGATGGTAGATTCCTAGTGTCCCTTATGGCTCTTATCTGATAGTGGTAGTAGGGTGGTGGATGTCTAGTGTCCCTTATGGCTCTAATATGATAATGGTAGTGGGGTGGTAGCTTCCTAGTGTCCCTTATGGCTTTAATCTGATAGTGGTAGTGGGGGGTGGCAGATTCCTGTAAACCTTCAATGCTGCACACATGTTTTGGCACCCATCCCCAGATCTGTGCCTCGACACAATCCTGTCTCGGAGCTCTACGCACAATTCCTTCGACCACATGGCTTGTTTTTTGCTCTGACATGCACTGTCAACTGTGGGACCTTTATATAGACAGGTGTGTGCCTTTCCAAATCATCTCCAATCAATTGAATTTACTACAGGTGGACTCCAATCAAGTTGTAGAAACATATCAAGGATCATAAATGGTAACAAGATGCACCGGAGTTTAATTTCAAGAGTCATAGCAAAGGGTATGAATACTTATGTAAATAAGGTATGTGTTTTTTTTTAATACATTTGGCAAACATTTCTAAAAACCTGTTTTCGCTTTGTCATTATGGGGTATTTTGTGTAGATTGAGTAAGAAAAAATATATTTATTCAATTTTAGAATAAGGCTGTAACGTAACAAAATGTGGAAAAGGGGAAGGGGTCTGAATACGCCGAATGCACTGTACACTGAGTGTACAAAATATTACGAACACCTTTAGACTGGGGCGAAGGCTCAGCTTCCAAAAGGACAACGATCCAAAGCACACAGCCAAGACAATGCAGGAGTGGCTTCGGGACAAGTCTCTGAATATCCTTGAGTGGCCCAGCCAGAGCCCGGACTTGAACCCGATCGAACATCTCTGGAGAGACCTGATAATAGCTGAGAGGAACTCGAGAAGATCTGCAGAGAAGAACGGGAGAAACAGATGTGCCAAACTTGTAGTGTCAAACCCAAGAAGACTCAAGGCTGTAATCGCTGCCAAAGGTGCTTCAATAAAGTACAGAGTAAAGGGTCTGAATACTTATGCAAATATGATATTTCAGTTTATTATTATTATTTGCACAAACATATATATATTTTTTTATCTCCACAGAAGAACTCCGGAGCTCTGTCAAAGTGACCATCGGGTACTTGGTCACCTCCCTGACCAAGGCCCTTCCTCAGAACAGCCTCAATTCATCGGCATTCATAAGTTATCGTACTGTGTATTTCAAGATTCGGTGGGGTAGGCGTAGGCTATATACAACGAGTGTACAAAACATTAATACTGAGTTGCACCACCCCTTTTAAATGTCAGAATAGCCTCAATTGGTCAGGGCATGGACTCTACAAGGTGTCAAGGTGTGCTTCCAACAGTTGTGTCAAGTTGGCTGGATGTCCTTTGGGTGGTGGACCATTCTGGATACACACGGGGAACAGTTGAGCGTGAAAAACCCAGCAGCGTTGCAGTTCTTGACACTAACCGGTGCGTCTGTCACCTACTACCATACCCTACGACCACCTACTACCATACCATACTACCACCTTCTACCATACTACCATACCCTACCCTACTATCACCTACTACCATACCCTACTACCACCTACTACCATACCCTACTACCACCTACTACCACACCCTACTACCATACCCTACTACCACCTACTACCATACTACCATACCCTACTACCATACCCTACTACCACCTACTACCATACCCTACTACCATACCCTACTACCACCTACTACCATACCCTACTACCACACCCTACTACCATACCCTACTACCACCTACTACCATACCCTACTACCACCTACTACCATACCCTACTACCACCTACTACCATACCATACTACCACCTACTACCACCACCTACTACCATACCATACTACCACCTACTACAATACCATACTACCACCTACTACCACCTACTACCATACCCTACTACCACCTACTACCATATTATACTACCACCTACTACCATACCCTACTACCACCTACTACCCTACCCTACTACCACCTACTACCATACCATACTACCACACCATACTACCACCTACTACCATACCATACTACCACCTACTACCATACCCTACTACCACCTACTACCATACCATACTACCACCTACTACCATACCCTACTACCACCTACTACCATCTACTACCATACCCTACTACCACCTACTACCATACCATACTACCACCTACTACCATACCATACTACCACCTACTACCACCTACTACCATACCATACTACCACCTACTACCATACCCTACTACCACCTACTACCATACCCTACTACCACCTACTACCATACCCTACTACCACCTACTACCATACCATACTACCACCTACTACCATACCCTACTACCACCTACTACCATACCCTACTACCACCTACTACCATACCCTACTACCACCTACTACCATACCCTACTACCACCTACTACCCTACCCTACTACCACCTACTACCACCACCTACTACCACCTACTACCATACCCTACTACCACCACCTACTACCACCTACTACCATACCCTACTACCACCTACTACCATACCATACTACCACCTACTATCATACCATACTACCACCTACTACCATACCATACTACCACCTACTACCATACCCTACTACCACACCCTACTACCACCTACTGCCCTACCCTACTACCACCTACTACCATACCCTACTACCACCTACTACCATACCATACTACCACCTACTACCATACCCTACTACCACCTACTACCATACCCTACTACCACCTACTACCCTACCCTACTACCACCTACTACCATACCCTACTACCACCTACTACCATACCCTACTACCACCACCTACTACCACCTACTACCATACCCTACTACCACCTACTACCATACCATACTACCACTTACTACCATACCCTACTACCACCTACTACCATACCCTACTACCACCTACTACCATACCCTACTACCACCTACTACCATACCATACTACCACCTACTACCATACCCTACTACCACCTACTACCATACCATACTACCACCTACTACCATACCCTACTACCACCTACTACCATACCCTACTACCACCTACTACCATACCCTACTACCACCTACTACCCTACCCTACTACCACACCCTACTACCACCTACTACCCTACCCTACTACCACCTACTACCATACCCTACTACCACCTACTACCATACCATACTACCACCTACTACCATACCCTACTACCACCTACTACCATACCCTACTACCACCTACTACCATACTACCACCACCTACTACCATACCATACTACCACCTACTACCATACCCTACTACCACCTACTACCATACCCTACTACCACCTACTACCCTACCCTACTACCACCTACTACCATACCATACTACCACACCATACTACCACCTACTACCATACCATACTACCACACCATACTACCACCTACTACCATACCATACTACCACCTACTACCATACCCTACTACCACCTACTACCATACCATACTACCACCTACTACCATACCCTACTACCACCTACTACCATACCCTACTACCACCTACTACCATACCCTACTACCACCTACTACCATACTACCACCACCTACTACCATACCATACTACCACCTACTACCATACCCTACTACCACCTACTACCCTACCCTACTACCACCTACTACCATACCCTACTACCACCTACTACCCTACCCTACTACCACCTACTACCATACCCTACTACCACCTACTACCATACCCTACTACCACCTACTACCATACCATACTACCACCTACTACCATACCATACTACCACCTACTACCATACCCTACTACCACCTACTACCCTACCCTACTACCACCTACTACCATACCATACTACCACCTACTACCATACCCTACTACCACCATACTACCACCTACTACCATACCCTACTACCACCTACTACCATACCCTACTACCACCTACTACCATACCCTACTACCACCTACTACCCTACCCTACTACCACCTACTACCACCACCTACTACCACCTACTACCATACCCTACTACCACCACCTACTACCACCTACTACCATACCATACTACCACCTACTACCATACCCTACTACCACCATACTACCACCTACTACCATACCCTACTACCACCTACTACCATACCATACTACCACCTACTACCATACCCTACTACCACCATACTACCACCTACTACCATACCCTACTACCACCTACTACCATACCCTACTACCACCTACTACCATACCCTACTACCACCTACTACCCTACCCTACTACCACCTACTACCACCACCTACTACCACCTACTACCATACCCTACTACCACCACCTACTACCACCTACTACCATACCCTACTACCACCTACTACCATACCATACTACCACCTACTATCATACCATACTACCACCTACTACCATACCATACTACCACCTACTACCATACCCTACTACCACACCCTACTACCACCTACTACCCTACCCTACTACCACCTACTACCATACCCTACTACCACCTACTACCATACCATACTACCACCTACTACCATACCCTACTACCACCTACTACCATACCCTACTACCACCTACTACCCTACCCTACTACCACCTACTACCATACCCTACTACCACCTACTACCATACCCTACTACCACCACCTACTACCACCTACTACCATACCCTACTACCACCTACTACCATACCATACTACCACTTACTACCATACCCTACTACCACCTACTACCATACCCTACTACCACCTACTACCATACCCTACTACCACCTACTACCATACCATACTACCACCTACTACCATACCCTACTACCACCTACTACCATACCATACTACCACCTACTACCATACCCTACTACCACCTACTACCATACCCTACTACCACCTACTACCATACCCTACTACCACCTACTACCATACTACCACCACCTACTACCATACCATACTACCACCTACTACCATACCCTACTACCACCTACTACCATACCCTACTACCACCTACTACCCTACCCTACTACCACCTACTACCATACCATACTACCACACCATACTACCACCTACTACCATACCATACTACCACACCATACTACCACCTACTACCATACCATACTACCACCTACTACCATACCCTACTACCACCTACTACCATACCATACTACCACCACCTACTACCATACCCTACTACCACCTACTACCATACCCTACTACTACCACCTACTACCATACCCTACTACCACCTACTACCATACTACCACCACCTACTACCATACCATACTACCACCTACTACCATACCCTACTACCACCTACTACCCTACCCTACTACCACCTACTACCATACCCTACTACCCTACCCTACTACCACCTACTACCATACCCTACTACCACCTACTACCATACCCTACTACCACCTACTACCATACCATACTACCACCTACTACCATACCATACTACCACCTACTACCATACCCTACTACCACCTACTACCCTACCCTACTACCACCTACTACCACCACCTACTACCACCTACTACCATACCCTACTACCACCTACTACCATACCATACTACCACCTACTACCATACCATACTACCACCTACTACCATACCATACTACCACCTACTACCATACCCTACTACCACCTACCCTACTACACCTACCCTACTACCACCTACTACCATGCTACCCTACTACCACCTACTACCATACCCTACTACCACCTACTACCATACCCTATACTACCACCCTACTACCATACCATACTACCACCTACTACCATACCCTACTACCACCTACTACCATACCCTACTACCACCTACTACCATACCCTACTACCACCTACTACCATACTACCACCACCTACTACCATACCATACTACCACCTACTACCATACCCTACTACCACCTACTACCCTACCCTACTACCACCTACTACCATACCCTACTACCCTACTACCACCACCTACTACCATATCCTACTACCACCTACCACCATACCCTACTACCACCTACTACCATACCATACTACCACCTACTACCATACCATACTACCACCTACTACCATACCCTACTACCACCTACTACCCTACCCTACTACCACCTACTACCACCACCTACTACCACCTACTACCATACCCTACTACCACCACCTACTACCACCTACTACCATACCCTACTACCACCTACTACCATACCATACTACCACCTACTACCATACCATACTACCACCTACTACCATACCATACTACCACCTACTACCATACCACCTACTACCACCTACTACCACCTACCCTACTACCACACTACTACCACCCTACTACCACCTACTACCATACCATACCCTACTACCACCTACTACCATACCCTACTACCACCTACTACCATACCCTACTACCACCTACCACCCACCACCCTACCCTACTACCACCTACTACCATACCCTACTACCACCTACTACCACCTACTACCATACTACCACCACCTACTACCATACCCTACTACCACCTACTACCATACCACCCACCTACTACCACCTACCACCTACCATACCACTACTACCACCTACTACCATACCCTACTACCACCTTCTACCATACCCTACTACCACCTACTACCCTACCCTACTACCACCTACTACCATACCCTACTACCACCTACTACCCTACCCTACTACCACCTACTACCATACCCTACTACCACCTACTACCATACCCTACTACCACCACCTACTACCACCTACTACCATACCCTACTACCACCACCTACTACCATACCCTACTACCACAAGGTGAATGCACCAATTTGTAAGTCGCTCTGGATAAGAGCGTCTGCTAAATGACTTAAATGTAAATGTAAATGTACCACCACCTACTACCACCTACTACCATACCCTACTACCACCACTGTTACGTTCCCCAGTTTATGTGTTGTAGTTTGTGTTTGTGCATGTGTTTATTTCAGGAAATGGCTTCCTGAAATCCCTCAAGCAGCTGATTGGTCAACTCCATGGCTAATTGGAGAGCTGACCCCGCCCCCTCGTCAAGACGCAGCTGTCTCCAATTACCCATTCATTCTGAAGCTATATAAAAGCCAGTGCTCTGTTCAGGAGAAGGAGATTTTTTTGGGAGGTCATTGCAGAGATATTTTGATAGAGGTTGACTTTTGCTGGGAGTTCATTGCTGAGAGTTGGTATGTTTTGTGAGTTTGTTGCTCAGATGGAGCTTATTTTGATGTCCTTTGTTTCTTAGTTTGTTTGTGAAGTTGTTTAATGTTCTGTTTCATTTGTTCCCAGGGAAGAAGGGGAAGGCACCTTGGGAGTGCTTAGGCAAGAGGCCCGCAGGCATACATATACCCGTAGCATATTCGCTGTCTAGGCACACTAGGTAAGACCTGGGCGGACCACCCCCTGTATTTTGGTTAGGGCACCAGGTGGTGCTAAATTAGGTAAGTAGTGGGTAGGCAGGTAAGATAGGAGAGGGGGGGGCTTTGAGATTTACTTTCTTTGCTTTGGTTCCGTCCAGCCCCTTTTCCCCATATTACCGTGTAAAGGAATAAAGTCCTTGTAAACGGTACCACATTCTGCCTGTTGTCATTCTTACTCGCACCTACAGTCCATACCTTTTTCGCTTCACGGAGAGTTTAGTTGTAGCAGGGTGTTGCGTTCCCTCTTCATAGAGGCGTGCGTAACAACCACCTACTACCATACCACCACCTACCATACCCTACTACCACCACCTACCATACCCTACTACCACCACCTACTACCACCACCTACCATACCCTACTACCGCCACCTACCATACCCTACTACCACCACCTACCATACCCTACTACCACCACCTACCATACCCTACTACCACCACCTACCATACCCTACCACCACCTACCATACCCTACCACCACCTACCATACCCTACTACCACCACCTACTACCACCTACTATACCCTACTACCACCACCTACTACCATACCCTACTACCACCACCTACTACCCTACCCTACTACCACCACCTACTACCCTACCACCACCTACTACCATACCCTACTACCACCTACTACCATACCCTCCTACTACCATACCATACTACCACCTACTACCATACCCTACTACCATACCCTACTACCATACCCTACTACTACCATACCATACTACCACCTACTACCATACCCTACTACCATACCCCGTTCAAAGGCACTTAAATATTTTGTCTTACCCATTCACCCTCTGAATGACACACAAACACAATCCATGTCTCAATTATCTCAAGGCTTAAAAATCCTTCTTTAACCTGACTCCTCCCCTTCATCTACAGTGATAGAAGTGGATTTAACAGGTGACATCAATAAGGGATCATAGACTGACCAGGTGAAACCTATGTCATGGAAAGATTGCACATTATACACTGAGTGACAAAACAGTAGGAACATGGCTCTACTCATTGGTTGTTCCCTACAAAATGCTGTTTTGGTTTAAAATAAATGTGTACCTACACACTGAAAACGGCACCGAAACATCTGTGTACAATAACCCTGATGAGGTGAATTATATATCTTTTTTTATTTTTTATTTATCTAATAATTTAGTCACCTTTATACGCCATCTTTTTGAGTGCAGACCCATTCCACCTTTTAGTTTGTCTGAATTGGCGGGTTTCTGGGAGAACTGTCTTCCTCTGAAGAGGTGAAACAAGGATCGGACCAATACGCAGCGCGGTTTTTAATAAGGAAAAACTAAACATGAACATATACAAAATAACAAAGTGAACTGGCAACGAAACAGTCCCGTGTGGCACAAACACTGACACAGGAAACAATCACCCACAAAATACCCAAAGAACATGGCTGCCTAAATATGGTTCCCAATCAGAGACAACGATAAACACCTGCCTCTGATTGAGAACCAATCTATGCAACCATAGACTTACATAAACACCTAGAATGAACAAAAAAAAACCTAGACAGTATAAACACCCTAGATGAGACAAACACCATACATCACCCATGTCACACCCTGGCCTAACCAAAATAATAAAGAAAACAAAGATAACTAAGGCCAGGGCGTGACAAGAACGTTCCCTTTTGATGAATTTATCCCCAAATCTTTATTTGTCATTGTCAGGCTATTTGATGTGGCATTTTTTGTATTTTTTTTATTTTTAATGACTATAAATAGAAGCTCAAACTGTATTACAGTTGCTTGCGAAAGTATTCACCCCCTTGGCATTTTAACTATTTTGTTTTTTGGAAGGTTTGTATCACTTTGAAGATGCAAAATATTTTGCGTTGTGAAACAGACACGAAATAAGACGCACACACACACACAAAACGGAAAACTTGAGCGTGCATAACTATTCACCCCACTCCCAAAAAGTCAATACTTTGTAAAGCCAACCTTTTGCAGCAATTACAGCTGCAAGTCTCTTGGGGTATGTCTCTATAAGCTTGGCACGTCTAGCCACTGGGATTTTTGCCCATTCTTCAAGGCAAAACTGCTCCAGCTCCTTCAAGTTGGATGGGTTCCGCTGGTGTACAGCAATCTTTAAGTTATACCACTGATTCTCAATTGGATTGAGGTCTGGGCTTTGACTAGGCCATTCCAAGACATTTAAATGTTTCCCCTTAAACCACTTCAGTGCTGCTTTAGCAGTACGCTTAGGGTCATTAACCTGCTGGAAGGTGAACCTCTGTCCCAGTCTCAAATCTCTGGAAGACTGAAACAAGTTTCCGTCAAGAATTTCCCTGTATTTAGCACCATCCATCATTCCTTCAATTCTGACCAGTTTCCCAGTCCCTGTTGATGAAAATCACCCCCACAGCATGATGCTGCCACTACAATGATGCCACTACCATGCTTCACTGTGGGGATAGTGTTCTCGGTGTGGTGAGAGGTGTTGGGTTTGCCCCAGACATAGCGTTTTCATTGATGGCCAAAAAGCAACATTTTAGTCTCATCTGACCAGGGTACCTTTTTCCATATGTTTGGGGAGTCTCCCGCATACCTTTCGGCGAACACCAAACATGTTTGCTTTTTTCTGGCCACTCTTCCGTAAAGCCCAGCTCTGTGCAGTGTACGGCTTAAAATGATCCTATGGACAGATACTACAATCTCCACTGTGGAGCTTTGCAGCTCCAGCAGGGTTATCTTTGGTCACTTTGTTGCCTCTGATTAATGCCCTCCTTGCCTGGTCTGTGAGTTTTGGTGGGCGGCCCTCTCTTGGCAGGTTTCTTGTGGTGCCATATTCTTTCCATTCTTTAATAATGGATTTAATGGTGCTCCGTGGGATGTTCAAAGTTTCTGATATTTTTTTTATAACCCAAACCTGATCTGTACTTCTCCACAACTTTGTCCCTGACCTGTTTGGAGAGCTCCTTGATCTTCATGGTGCCCCTTGCTTAGTGGTGTTGCAGACACAGGGGCCTTTCAGAACAGGTGTATATATATATATATATATACTAAGATCATGTGACACTTCAAGTCAGCCTGTGTGCAATCTAACTAATGATGTGACTCCTAAAGGTAATTGGTTGCACCAGATCTTATTTAGGGGCTTCATAGCAAAGGGGTTTAATATATATCCACGCACCACTTTTCCGGGAAAAATAAAAAAATAAAAAATGTAAACAAGTTCTTTTTTTCATTTCACTTCACCAATTTTGACTATTTTGTGTATGTCCATTTTGTGTATGTCCATTTAAATTAGTTTGTAATGCAACAAAATAGGAAAAATGCCAACGGGGGGGGTTATCTTCTTCCTCTGTAGCAGGGATCGGACCAAAATGCAGCGTGGTTATCTTCTGACATCTTTAATAAAGATAATGACGATACAATACAAAACCACTAAACGTACCGTGACAAACCTAAACAGCCTTATGTGATGCAAACAAACACAGAGACAGGAACAATCACCCACGAAACACTCAAAGAATATGGCTGCCTAAATATGGTTCCCAATCAGAGACAACGATAAACACCTGCCTCTGATTGAGAACCACTCCAGACAGCCATAGACTTTCCTAGACAACTCTACTATACCACAATCCTATAACCTACAAAAAAAACCTAGACAAAACACACCACAATAAATAACCCCATGTCACACCCTGGCCTGACCAAAATAATAAAGAAAACACAAAATACTAAGACCAGGACGTGACAGGGGGGGGGGGGGGGGGGGTGAATACTTTTGCAAGGCCTTGTAGTTAGTACATTGTATAATGAAACAATCCCCAGTAAGCTAGTGTTTTGAGGGTGAACAGACTATTATTTGGCATTAATAGACTGGTTTTACGAACAACTTTATATCCAAGGTGGGAGAGAACGCAAGGCCCTCATCAAAAGTAGTGCACTATATAGGGAATAGTGTGCCATTTGAGTCTTACCCTCCTAGAAGTAAACAAAGAGTTGGCATTGTCTTAGCCTGGCCTCTGAAAACACAATCACCATGTCTAGTATTGTCTTGGCCTGGTCTCTGAGACACATTCACCATGTCTAGTATTGTCTTGGCCTGGTCTCTGAGAAACAATCACCATGTCTAGTATTGTCTTGGCCTGGTCTCTGAGAAACATTCACCATGTTTAGTATTGTCTTGGCCTGGTCTCTGAGACACAATCACCATGTCTAGTATTGTCTTGGCCTGGTCTCTGAGAAACAATCACCATGTCTAGTATTGTCTTGGCCTGGTCTCTGAGAAACAATCACCATGTCTAGTATTGTCTTGGCCTGGTCTCTGAGACACAATCACCATGTCTAGTATTGTCTTGGCCTGGTCTCTGAGAAACAATCACCATGTCTAGTATTGTCTTGGCCTGGTCTCTGAGAAACAATCACCATGTCTAGTATTGTCTTGGCCTGGTCTCTGA
Source organism: Oncorhynchus nerka (assembly GCF_034236695.1). NCBI lineage: Eukaryota > Metazoa > Chordata > Actinopteri > Salmoniformes > Salmonidae > Oncorhynchus > Oncorhynchus nerka. The sequence goes on from NW_027040354.1 coordinate 29,985, forward strand.
GAAACAATCACCATGTATTGGTGCTCTGACAGCCTGAACAGGAACTCACCTCCTTCTTTGGTCTTTGCCATAGAATTGCATGTCAAACGTAGTAATTTAGTAGGATCTCTGTGGTCCCCTGTACTGTCTGGGACTGAAGGTGAGCTTTCTGTTGTGAACAAATGACTCCGATGCTCTGCAATAGGAGTGAAGTGACAGGAAGAAAGACCCTTCTGTTTAGCGTTAGGACCCAAAGGACTTCCAGACAACTTGACACAACTGTGGGAGGTGTCGGAGTCAACATGGGACCAGCATCCCTGTGGAAATCTTTCGACACCTTGTAGAGTCCATGTCCTGACGAATTGAGGATGTTCTGAAGGCATTTGAAGAGGGGGAACAGCAGGTTAACCTGTAGGGTGAAAACAGCACTTCATCCTGTAGGGTCAAAACAGCACTTCATCCTGTAGGGTGAAAACAGCACTTCATCCTGTAGGGTCAAAACAGCACTTCATCCTATAGGGTGAAAACAGCACTTCATCCTATAGGGTCAAAACAGCACTTCATCCTGTAGGGTCAAAACAGCACTTCATCCTGTAGGGTCAAAACAGCACTTCATCCTATAGGGTCAAAACAGCACTTCATCCTGTAGGGTCAAAACAGCACTTCATCCTGTAGGGTCAAAACAGCACTTCATCCTGTAGGGTCAAAACAGCACTTCATCCTATAGGGTGAAAACAGCACTTCATCCTGTAGGGTCAAAACAGCACTTCATCCTGTAGGGTCAAAACAGCACTTCATCCTATAGGTTCAAAACAGCACTTCATCCTGTAGGGTCAAAACAGCACTTCATCCTGTAGGGTGAAAACAGCACTTCATCCTGTAGGGTCAAAACAGCACTTCATCCTGTAGGGTGAAAACAGCACTTCATCCTGTAGGGTGAAAACAGCACTTCATCCTATAGGGTCAAAACAGCACTTCATCCTGTAGGGTGAAAACAGCACTTCATCCTATAGGTTCAAAACAGCACTTCATCCTGTAGGGTCAAAACAGCACTTCATCCTGTAGGGTCAAAACAGCACTTCATCCTATAGGGTCAAAACAGCACTTCATCCTGTAGGGTCAAAACAGCACTTCATCCTATAGGGTCAAAACAGCACTTCATCCTATAGGGTCAAAACAGCACTTCATCCTATAGGGTCAAAACAGCACTTCACCCTGTAGGGTCAAAACAGCACTTCATCCTATAGGGTCAAAACAGCACTTCATCCTATAGGGTCAAAACAGCACTTCATCCTATAGGGTCAAACAGCACTTCATCCTGTAGGGTCAAACAGCACTTCATCCTATAGGGTCAAAACAGCACTTCATCCTATAGGGTCAAAACAGCACTTCATCCTATAGGGTCAAAACAGCACTTCATCCTATAGGGTCAAAACAGCACTTCATCCTATAGGGTCAAAACAGCACTTCATCCTATAGGGTCAAAACAGCACTTCATCCTATAGGGTCAAAACAGCACTTCATCCTGTAGGGTCAAAACAGCACTTTGACTCTGAATCCTCCTGACCATTAAACATGACTTCTTCGACTGAACTTAATTCCAAAATAACAAAATCACCATTTGATCCCAATTATGTGTCAGAGTCCCTGATCAGGCCTCTCTCTCTCCATACCAGTCGGTCAGTGTCCCTGACCTCTCTCTCTCCATACCAGTCAGTCAGTGTCCCTGATCAGGTCTCTCTCTCTCCATACCAGTCAGTCAGTGTCCCTGACCTCTCTCTCTCCATACCAGTCAGTCAGTGTCCCTGATCAGGCCTCTCTCTCCATACCAGTCAGTCAGTGTCCCTGATCAGGCCTCTCTCTCCATACCAGTCAGTCAGTGTCCCTGATCAGGCCTCTCTCTCCATACCAGTCAGTCAGTGTCCCTGATCAGGCCTCTCTCTCCATACCAGTCAGTCAGTGTCCCTGATCAGGCCTCTCTCTCTCCATACCAGTCGGTCAGTGTCCCTGACCTCTCTCTCTCCATACCAGTCAGTCAGTGTCCCTGATCAGGTCTCTCTCTCTCCATACCAGTCAGTCAGTGTCCCTGACCTCTCTCTCTCCATACCAGTCAGTCAGTGTCCCTGATCAGGCCTCTCTCTCTCCATACCAGTCAGTCAGTGTCCCTGATCAGGCCTCTCTCTCCATACCAGTCAGTCAGTGTCCCTGATCAGGCCTCTCTCTCTCCATACCAGTCAGTCAGTGTCCCTGATCAGGCCTCTCTCTCCATACCAGTCAGTCAGTGTCCCTGATCAGGCCTCTCTCTCTCCATACCAGTCGGTCAGTGTCCCTGACCTCTCTCTCTCCATACCAGTCAGTCAGTGTCCCTGATCAGGCCTCTCTCTCCATACCAGTCAGTCAGTGTCCCTGATCAGGCCTCTCTCTCTCTCCATACCAGTCAGTCAGTGTCCCTGATCAGGCCTCTCTCTCTCCATACCAGTCAGTCAGTGTCCCTGATCAGGCCTCTCTCTCTCCATACCAGTCAGTCAGCGCTTAAGGCGGCAGATTGACGAGGGCTAAACTGACGCACCTCCAACAACAACACATATAAAACCTTACATAATTCTGCACAAAAACAATGGCAATTCTCTCTCAACCAGTGGCATATGGGCATTTTATGACACTTTTTACATCATGCAGGTTTCTCCGATCAAATAGCCTAACCTAAATGCCACTCAATCAAATAACAAACAGCATATCCTAAAAACAGGACAGGCCAAAGTGAAATGGACAATATGGAATTGACAATAACAACTGTTAACCTCGACACCGGTACCCCCTTTTATATAGCCTCCACATTGACTCTGTACCGGTACCCCCTGTATATAGCCTCCACATTGACTCTGTACTGGTACCCCCTGTATATAGCCTCCACATTGACTCTGTACTGGTACCCCCTGTATAGAGCCTCCACATTGACTCTGTACCGGTACCCCCTGTATATAGCCTCCACATTGACTCTGTACCGGTACCCCCTGTATATAGCCTCCACATTGACTCTGTACCGGTACCCCCTGTATATAGCCTCCACATTGACTCTGTACCGGTACCCCCTGTATATAGTCTCCACATTGACTCAGTATCGGTACCCCCTGTATATAGTCTCCACATTGACTCTGTATTGGTACCCCCTGTATATAGCCTCCACATTGACTCTGTACCGGTACCCCCTGTATATAGCCTCCACATTGACTCTGTACTGGTACCCCCTGTATATAGCCTCCACATTGACTCAGTACCGATACCCCCTGTATATAGCCTCCACATTGACTCTGTACTGGTACCCCCTGTATATAGCCTCCACATTGACTCTGTACTGGTACCCCCTGTATATAGTCTCCACATTGACTCAGTATCGGTACCCCCTGTATATAGTCTCCACATTGACTCTGTACTGGTACCCCCTGTATATAGCCTATCTATCTATCTATCTATCTATCTATCTATCTATCTATCTATCTATCTATCTATCTATCTATCTATCTATCTATTCAATTCAATTCAAGGGCTTTATTGGCATGGGAAACATGTGTTAACATTGCCAAAGCAAGTGAGGTAGACAACATACAAAGTGAATATATAAGGTGAAAAACAACAAAAATGAACAGTAAACATTACACATACAGAAGTTTCAAAACAGTAAAGACATTACAAATGTCATATTATATATATATATATATATACAATGTACAAATAGTTAAAGGACACAAGATAAAATAAATAAGCATAAATATGGGTTGTATTTACAATGGTGTTTGTTCTTCACTGGTTGCCCTTTTCTCGTGGCAACAGGTCACATCTATCTATCTATCTATCTATCTATCTATCTATCTATCTATCTATCTATCTATCTATCTATCTAGTTAGCATTTAGGAAAGGTACATCAACCCACCCGATTCATATTACCTTGGCTTCACGTCTCCATGCTCAGCCATGACTTCTCCCTTTCACGGTAGGGTCTTGAGTAGCTAGCTATGGTGCCATGGCAACCCCCCGTACTTCCGCATACTGTAGTTACGTCGTTACGCCGGAGAGTGGCGCTGTGACCACTTGTTTGCTTGAGTTCAAGATATCCAGATTTATTCAAGAATATATCAAAATGAATAAAAGGGACCTAACCTAATGGTTGTTTCTAGGTTTGTATTAATATATTCTGAAAAAAGGGTTGATCTATATTAGGAATATGTTTTTCATGATTGTCATTGTGATTCATTAAATTGATGCATCGGTCTGGCGTGCTGTTCTGTGCATTTGTCCAGATTTGTATTTTTTTCCCAAAAAAGTCATTAAAAAGCTCATGGCTGTAGTAACCTTTCATTGTATACAAACAAAACTACATTTCACATAATGCATAGTGTCAAGCAGGCTCAGCGTGGTTCAGTTCAGTCCAAAAGATCAGTGCTGTCAGGACCGCAGGGGGCCGGATGGGGGAGCGCGGTCCACGGCAGACGCGGCGCGTACGATGTTATCGTGGCACTGACTGTAGCCTATAAATACCGGGAGGCGCGCAGCCTACCTACCAACACTGGCATTAATCTAAACACGGCTTGAACTGCGAGGAAAGGCACTTACATTAGGATCCTACTACTGGGATAAACGCCTCAAGTGAAACGGAATATAAACCGCTCGAGTTCTAGTCTAGTGTCGCTCGCCTGTGCGACGCACAGCACCAATAATATGGTGATCAAGGTTTACATCGCCTCCTCCTCGGGATCTGTGGCGGTGAGTGAGTCCGTGCGCTGATATTATGTAGCCTATCCGTAATAAAAATCTGTTTGGATGTATATTATTCTGTGTGAGTTGCATCAATTGTACAGGTGCAGACAATGCCGTGAGGAGGGAATGTGTTCATCATGCCTTTTGATATTGTTGTTGACATCGGGGGAGGAAGGGAGGGGGGGGGGGGGGGCCTTATGTAAGTTATCTGACTGATCTCCTATATGCTAGTGAGAAGCAAGAATCTGGAACGCAGCCTGCCGTTGCCTTCAGTCCAAACGTGTCTATACTACTTTGATTTTTAAAACATGGCTATAGACATAGACGTGTGATTTATATATATATATATATATATTTTTTGTGTCTATGTTTAAGTTCATTCTGGGTTTTTATTCTGGAATCCAACCCATTAGCCCTCTACACCTTAACCTCCATGTTTTAGGGGGGTTAAAGACTCTACACTAGAGGCAGGTCTCAGAAGTTCAACCTGCATGTTGGACATCTTTTATGTCATTATTCCTGGACTAGTAACCGAAAGGTTGCAAGATCGAATCCCCCGAGCTGACAAGGTGCAAATCTGTCGTTCGGCCCCTGAACAAGGCAGTTTAACCCACTGTTCCCAGGCCGTCATTGAAAATAAGAATTTGTTCTTAACTGACTTGCCTAGTTTAAATAAAGGCCAAATAAAATTCTAAAGGCCCTCTTCTTTCAGCAGGTATCTGTACGCACAGCAGAGCCAGGCATAACACCTTGTCTGCATCACAAATGGCACCCTATTCCCTATGAAGTGCACTACTTTTGACCAGGGTCCAGTTGGGGGGGGGCAACCATATTAATTTATTTTCACTTAAAAGACAGACAGTGGAAAGTACCTACATCATGTACAGCTGGCTATGTTTGATTCACTTCCATTTGATATTACGCAAAAAAAACTATCTCAATAAAGCCTACAGAGTATTATCCTCTATTAAAACTGCTGCCTAACAACACAAGATAAAGCAATACCCTACTCCCTATGTAGTGCACTACTTTTGACTAGGGCCTACATGGCTCCCATTAGGGCACTGGTCAAAAGTAGTGTAGTACTATATAGGTTGCCATAGGGCCCTGGTCAAAAGTAGTGCACTATGTAGGGTATAGGGTGCCATTTGAGAAGCACGCTGTACAACTCTCCCACTCTAGGTGTGTGTTTATCTGACCAAGGTTGACCAAAGTCCATGTTTGCCTCTTCTAACAGTGCTCCCTTTTCTCTGAACCAGGATGTCCTCCTCAACTGAACTGTGTCCCAAATGACACCAATTCTCCCTATGGGCCCTGGACAAAAGTAGTGCACTATGTAGGGTATAGGGTGCCATTTGAGATGTGGTCCTGTAATGTACTGCAGATGGCCCTGCCCCCTTGGTATGTGTTGTTCAAACTTAAGGTCGACCAATTATGATTGTGATTTTTCCACGCCGATACCGATTATTGGTGGACCAATAAAAGCCGATAGTGATTAATCGGCGCGTGTGTGTGAATATGTATATGTGATAATTACAACGATACTGAATTAACACCTTTTTTTTTCTTTTTTTAACTTAATATAATACATCAATAAAATCAATTTATTCTCAAATAAATAATGAAACATGTTCAATTTGGTTTAAATAATGCAAAAACAAAGTGTTGGAGAAGAAAGTAAAAGTGCAATATGTGCCATGTAAAAAAGCTAATGCCGCCCTGGTCTGAGAGGTTCAGACGGCCCTGCCGCCCTGGTCTGAGAGGTTCAGACGGCCCTGCCGCCCTGGTCTGAGAGGTTCAGACGGCCCTGCCGCCCTGGTCTGAGAGGTTCAGACGGCCCTGCCGCCCTGGTCTGAGAGGTTCAGACGGCCCTGCCGCCCTGGTCTGAGAGGTTCAGACGGCCCTGCCGCCCTGGTCTGAGAGGTTCAGACGGCCCTGCCGCCCTGGTCTGAGAGGTTCAGACGGCCCTGCCGCCCTGGTCTGAGAGGTTCAGACGGCCCTGCCGCCCCTGGTCTGAGAGGTTCAGACGGCCCTGCCGCCCTGGTCTGAGAGGTTCAGACGGCCCTGCCGCCCTGGTCTGAGAGGTTCAGACGGCCCTGCCGCCCTGGTCTGAGAGGTTCAGACGGCCCTGCCGCCCTGGTCTGAGAGGTTCAGACGGCCCTGCCGCCCTGGTCTGAGAGGTTCAGAGAGGTTCGGCCCCTGCCGCCCTGGTCTGAGAGGTTCAGACGGCCCTGCCGCCCTGGTCTGAGAGGTTCAGACGGCCCTGCCGCCCTGGTCTGAGAGGTTCAGACGGCCCTGCCGCCCTGGTCTGAGAGGTTCAGACGGCCCTGCCGCCCTGGTCTGAGAGGTTCAGACTTGTTTCAGTGGTTGTTTTCAATCTTCACATGCGCCGCTGAATGTCAAACCTTGAAAGTCTCTTTTTTTTTGTTTGTTTTTGTTAGTCTTTTAATATAAGTAAATTCTTTTATCTCCCCATGATCAGTCATTTAACCACAGGGTTGTGTACTCTGGTGTTGTGTGTATACTCTGGTTGTGTACTCTGGTGTTGTGTGTATACTCTGGTTGTGTGTATACTCTGGTTGTGTGTATACTCTGGTTGTGTGTACACTCTGGTTGTGTGTACACTCTGGTTGTGTGTACACTCTGGTTGTGTGTATACTCTGGTTGTGTGTATACTCTGGTTGTGTGTACACTCTGGTTGTGTGTATACTCTGGTTGTGTGTACACTCTGGTTGTGTGTATACTCTGGTTGTGTGTACACTCTGGTTGTGTGTATACTCTGGTTGTGTGTACACTCTGGTTGTGTGTATACTCTGGTTGTGTGTACACTCTGGTTGTGTGTACACTCTGGTTGTGTGTATACTCTGGTTGTGTGTACACTCTGGTTGTGTACTCTAGTGTGCCCTGAGGTTATTGATTGATCTAAATGATACTAATTAGAAGAATAATGTATTGATTTATTCTCCTTAAAGGTCATGGAAATTCTGCTTCCCTCCTCCAACAATATTTTCCCCCTGTTGGACATGCAGTTCGGACTGACTGTCCCATCTCTCTAACCTCTGACCTCTAACCTCCCATTTCTGAAAGAACATGGTGCAGCCTGTCGCTCTTCGCGTTTCACCTGAGAAGAGAGAGGCCCTTTAGAGGATAATATTTATTAAAGCCTCTCTTAAGAAATGCCTCTAGTCTTAAGTAACGGGATAAATTATTAACGCATCTTAGTTTTAGCGTATCTCTGGAATGGGAAAACAAAACACAATTGCTGCTGTGGTGTTTACAGAAGTTATTTTTAACCCGGTGAGACACACACACACACGCTTGAATACCCTTGGTGTCAGAGAGAGGGCAAGAGAGAGGAAGGAGAGGAAGGAGAGGGGTTGAGAGAGAAGGAGAGGGGTTGAGAGGGAAGGAGAGGGGTTGAGAGGGAAGGAGGGGGTTGAGAGAGAAGGAGAGGGGTTGAGAGGGAAGGAGAGGAAGGATAGGAAGGAGAGGGGTTGAGAGGGAAGGAGAGGGGTTGAGAGAGAAGGAGAGTGGTTGAGAGGGAAGGAGAGGAAGGAGAGGGGTTGAGAGGGAAGGAGAGGGCAAGAGAGGGAAGGAGAGGAAGGAGAGGGCAAGAGAGGAAGGAGAGGGCAAGAGAGAGGGAAGCGAGAGGAAGGAGAGGGCAAGAGAGAGGGAAGCGAGAGGAAGGAGAGGGCAAGAGAGGAAGGAGAGGGCAAGAGAGGAAGGAGAGGGCAAGAGAGAGGGAAGCGAGAGGAAGGAGAGGGCAAGAGAGGAAGGAGAGGGCAAGAGAGAGGGAAGGAGAGAGGTTGGGAGGGCAAGAGAGGGAAGGAGAGGGCAAGAGAGGGAAGGAGAGGGCAAGAGAGGAAGGAGAGGGCAAGAGAGGAAGGAGAGGGCAAGAGAGGAAGGAGAGGGCAAGAGAGAGGGAAGCGAGAGGAAGGAGAGGGCAAGAGAGAGGGAAGCGAGAGGAAGGAGAGGGCAAGAGAGGAAGGAGAGGGCAAGAGAGAGGGAAGGAGAGAGGTTGAGAGGGCAAGAGAGGGAAGGAGAGGGCAAGAGAGGGAAGGAGAGGGCAAGAGAGGAAGGAGAGGGCAAGAGAGGAAGGAGAGGGCAAGAGAGGGAAGGAGAGGAAGGAGAGAGGTTGAGAGGGCAAGAGAGGGAAGGAGAGGGCAAGAGAGGGAAGGAGAGGGCAAGAGTGGAAGGAGAGGGCAAGAGAGGGAAGGAGAGGAAGGAGAGAGGTTGAGAGGGCAAGAGAGGGAAGGAGAGGGCAAGAGAGGGAAGGAGAGGAAGGAGAGAGGTTGAGAGGGCAAGAGAGGGAAGGAGAGGGCAAGAGAGGGAAGGAGAGGGCAAGAGAGGTTGAGAGGGCAAGAGAGGGAAGGAGAGGGCAAGAGAGGGAAGGGGAGGAAGGAGAGGACAAGAGAGAGGGAAGGAGAGGGCAAGAGAGAGGGAAGGAGAGGGCAATGAGAGGGCAAGAGAGAGGGAAGGAGAGGGCAAGAGAGAGGGAAGGAGAGGGCAAGAGAGAGGGAAGCGAGAGGAAGGAGAGGGCAAGAGAGAGGGAAGGAGAGGGCAAGAGAGAGGGAAGCGAGAGGAAGGAGAGGGCAAGAGAGAGGGAAGGAGAGGGCAAGAGAGAGGGAAGGAGAGGGCAAGAGAGAGGGAAGGAGAGGAAGGAGAGGACAAGAGAGAGGGAAGGAGAGGGCAAGAGAGAGGGAAGCGAGAGGAAGGAGAGGGCAAGAGAGAGGGAAGGAGAGGAAGGAGAGGACAAGAGAGAGGGAAGGAGAGGGCAAGAGAGAGGGAAGCGAGAGGAAGGAGAGGGCAAGAGAGAGGGAAGCGAGAGGAAGGAGAGGGCAAGAGAGAGGGAAGGAGAGGAAGGAGAGGACAAGAGAGAGGGAAGGAGAGGGCAAGAGAGAGGGAAGCGAGAGGAAGGAGAGGGCAAGAGAGAGGGAAGGAGAGAGGGAAGGAGAGGAAGGAGAGGGCAAGAGAGAGGGAAGGAGAGGGCAAGAGAGAGGGAAGGAGAGGAAGGAGAGGGCAAGAGAGAGGGAAGGAGAGGAAGGAGAGGGCAAGAGAGGGAAGGAGAGGGCAAGAGAGAGGGCAAGAGAGGGCAAGAGAGAGGGAAGGAGAGGAAGGAGAGGACAAGAGAGAGGGAAGGAGAGGGCAAGAGAGAGGGAAGCGAGAGGAAGGAGAGGGCAAGAGAGAGGGAAGGAGAGGGCAAGAGAGAGGGAAGGAGAGGGCAAGAGAGAGGGAAGGAGAGGAAGGAGAGGGCAAGAGAGAGGGAAGGAGAGGAAGGAGAGGGAAGGAGAGGAAGGAGAGAGGTTGAGAGGGCAAGAGAGGGAAGGAGAGGGCAAGAGAGGGGGAAGGAGAGGAAGGAGAGAGGTTGAGAGGGCAAGAGAGAGGGAAGCGAGAGGAAGGAGAGGGGTTGAGAGAGAATAGCAGAAAGGGAAAGATACAGAGAGAAATGGAGAAAGCAAGTAGGAGGGATAGCTGAACAGAGTGAATCATTATAAGAAGTGATGTCAAACCCTGAAATGAGCAGCTCCAGATTAGATCAGATTAGTGGAGTGGTAAATCCACACTTCATCCTTTTAGATGGAAGGATGAAACAACCCTCATCTCTCTGAGTTGGGAAGATGACACCTCGTTGTGATTCCACACAACATATGTAGAGACTTTAGTAATTTTTTAGAGGCACTATGTTACTGTAAACAGTAGTGTTTTTTAGAGGCACTATGTTACTGTAAACAGTCAAGATCCCACATCCTCTTTTACAACCAAAGATGTGACCGCCCACATATTACCTCTGTATTTTTCTCTCCCGCGTACTCATTCTCTCTCTCTCTCTCACGTACTCATATTCTCTCTCACGTACTCATATTCTCTCTCTCTCTCACGTACTCATATTCTCTCTCTCTCTCTCTCGTACTCATATTCTCTCTCTCTCGTACTCATATTCTCTCTCTCTCTCTCGTACTCATATTCTGTCTCTCTCGTACTCATATTCTCTCTCACGTACTCATATTCTCTCTCTCTCTCGTACTCATATTCTCTCTCTCTCGTACTCATATTCTCTCTCTCTCGTACTCATATTCTCTCTCACGTACTCATATTCTCTCTCTCTCTCTCGTACTCATATTCTCTCTCTCTCGTACTCATATTCTCTCTCTCGTATATTTATATTTATATATATTCTCGTACTCATATTCTCTCTCTCTCTCTCGTACTCATATTCTCTCTCTCTCTCGTACTCATATTCTCTCTCTCTCGTACTCATATTCTCTCTCGTACTCATATTCTCTCTCTCTCTCGTACTCATATTCTCTCTCTCTCTCGTACTCATATTCTCTCTCTCTCTCGTACTCATATTCTCTCTCTCTCTCGTACTCATATTCTCTCTCTCTCGTACTCATATTCTCTCTCTCTCTCGTACTCATATTCTCTCTCTCGTACTCATATTCTCTCTCTCTCGTACTCATATTCTCTCTCTCTCTCGCGTACTCATATTCTCTCTCTCTCTCGTACTCATATTCTCTCTCTCTCTCTCATATTCTCTCTCTCTCTCGTACTCATATTCTCTCTCTCTCTCGTACTCATATTCTGTCTCTCTCGTACTCATATTCTCTCTCTCTCACGTACTCATATTCTGTCTCTCTCGTACTCATATTCTCTCTCTCTCGTACTCATATTCTCTCTCTCACGTACTCATATTCTCTCTCTCTCACGTACTCATATTCTCTCTCTCTCTCTCACGTACTCATATTCTCTCTCTCACGTACTCATATTCTCTCTCTCTCTCTCTCTCACGTACTCATATTCTCTCTCTCTCTCTCACGTACTCATATTCTCTCTCTCTCTCTCTCTCACGTACTCATATTCTCTCTCTCTCTCTCATATTCTCTCTCTCTCTCGTACTCATATTCTCTCTCTCTCTCTCTACTCATATTCTCTCTCTCGTACTCTCATATTCTCTCTCTCTCTCGTACTCATATTCTCTCTCTCTCACGTACTCATATTCTCTCTCTCTCTCACGTACTCATATTCTCTCTCTCTCTCGTACTCATATTCTCTCTCTCTCTCGTACTCATATTCTCTCTCTCTCTCGTACTCATATTCTCTCTCTCTCTCTCGTACTCATATTCTCTCTCTCTCTCTCTCTCTCTCATTCGTACTCATATTCTCTCTCTCTCTCACGTACTCATATTCTCTCTCTCTCTCTCTCGTACTCATATTCTCTCTCTCTCACGTACTCATATTCTCTCTCTCTCGTACTCGTACTCATATTCTCTCTCTCTCTCACGTACTCATATTCTCTCTCTCTCACGTACTCATATTCTCTCTCTCTCTCACGTACTCATATTCTCTCTCTCTCAATTCTCTCTCTCTCTCACGTACTCATATTCTCTCTCTCTCTCGTACTCATATTCTCTCTCTCTCACGTACTCATATTCTCTCTCTCTCTCACGTACTCATATTCTCTCTCTCTCTCACGTACTCATATTCTCTCTCTCTCTCTCACTATATTCTCATATTCTCTCTCTCTCTCTCTCGTCTCATATTCTCTCTCTCTCTATTCTCTCTCTCTATTCGTACTCATATTCTCTCTCTCTCGTACTCATATTCTCTCTCTCTCTCGTACTCATATTCTCTCTCTCTCTCGTACTCATATTCTCTCTCTCTCTCGTACTCATATTCTCTCTCTCTCTCTCTCTCGTACTCATATTCTCTCTCTCTCTCGTACTCATATTCTCTCTCTCTCTCACGTACTCATATTCTCTCTCTCTCTCACGTACTCATATTCTCTCTCTCTCTCTCGTACTCATATTCTCTCTCTCTCTCGTACTCATATTCTCTCTCTCTCTCTCTCTCACTCATATTCTCTCTCTCTCTCGTACTCATATTCTCTCTCTCTCTCGTACTCATATTCTCTCTCTCTCTCGTACTCATATTCTCTCTCTCTCGTACTCATATTCTCTCTCTCTCGTACTCATATTCTCTCTCTCTCTCGCGTACTCATATTCTCTCTCTCTCGTACTCATATTCTCTCTCTCTCTCTCGTACTCATATTCTCTCTCTCTCTCGTACTCATATTCTCTCTCTCTCTCTCGTACTCATATTCTCTCTCTCTCTCGTACTCATATTCTGTCTCTCTCGTACTCATATTCTCTCTCTCTCGTACTCATATTCTGTCTCTCTCGTACTCATATTCTCTCTCTCTCACGTACTCATATTCTGTCTCTCTCACGTACTCATATTCTCTCTCTCACGTACTCATATTCTCTCTCTCTCACGTACTCATATTCTCTCTCTCTCACGTACTCATATTCTCTCTCTCTCTCACGTACTCATATTCTCTCTCTCACGTACTCATATTCTCTCTCTCTCTCTCTCACGTACTCATATTCTCTCTCTCTCTCTCACGTACTCATATTCTCTCTCTCTCTCTCTCACTCATATTCTCTCTCTCTCTCTCACGTACTCATATTCTCTCTCTCGTACTCATATTCTCTCTCTCTCTCACGTACTCATATTCTCTCTCTCTCTCACGTACTCATATTCTCTCTCTCTCGTACTCATATTCTCTCTCTCTCTCGTACTCATATTCTCTCTCTCTCTCGTACTCATATTCTCTCTCTCTCTCTCTCACGTACTCATATTCTCTCTCTCTCTCTCGTACTCATATTCTCTCTCTCTCTCTCTCACTCTCATATTCTCTCTCTCTCTCTCTCACGTACTCATATTCTCTCTCTCTCGTACTCATATTCTCTCGTCTCTATTCTCTCTCTCTCACGTACTCATATTCTCTCTCTCTCACGTACTCATATTCTCTCTCTCTCTCTCGTACTCATATTCTCTCTCTCTCTCTCATATTCTCTCTCTCACGTACTCATATTCTCTCTCTCTCTCACGTACTCATCTCTCTCTCTCTCTCACGTACTCATATTCTCTCTCTCTCACGTACTCATATTCTCTCTCTCTCTCTCACGTACTCATATTCTCTCTCTCTCTCTCTCTCGTACTCATATTCTCTCTCTCTCGTACTCATATTCTCTCTCTCTCTCACGTACTCATATTCTCTCTCTCTCACGTACTCATATTCTCTCTCTTGTACTCATCTATTCTCTCGTACTCATATTCTCTCTCTCTCTCTCTCTCTCTCTCTCTCGTACTCATATTCTCTCTCTCTCTCTCGTACTCATATTCTCTCTCTCTCACGTACTCATATTCTCTCTCTCTCTCTCTCATATTCTCTCTCTCTCTCGTACTCATATTCTCTCTCTCTCTCGTACTCATATTCTCTCTCTCTCTCGTACTCATATTCTCTCTCTCTCTCTCTCTCGTACTCATACTCATATTCTCTCTCTCTCTCTCTCACGTACTCATATTCTCTCTCTCTCTCTCATATTCTCTCTCTCTCTCGTACTCATATTCTCTCTCTCTTCTCTCTCTCTCTCTCTCACGTACTCATATTCTCTCTCTCTCGCTCTCTCATATTCTCTCTCTCTCATATTCTCTCTCTACTCATACTCTCTCTCTCACGTACTCATATTCTCTCTCTCTCTCTCACGTACTCATATTCTCTCTCTCTCTCGTACTCATATTCTCTCTCTCTCGTACTCATATTCTCTCTCTCACGTACTCATATTCTCTCTCTCTCGTCTCTCACGCACTCATATTCTCTCTCTCTCTCTATTCGTACTCATATTCTCTCTCTCTCACGTACTCATATTCTCTCTCTCTCTCTCACGTACTCATATTCTCTCTCTCACGTACTCATATTCTCTCTCTCTCGTACTCATATTCTCTCTCTCTCTCTCGTACTCATATTCTCTCTCTCTCTCTCTCTCGTACTCATCATATTCTCTGTCTCTCTCGTACTCATATTCTCTCTCTCTCTCTCATACTCATATTCTCTCTCTCTCACGTACTCATATTCTCTCTCTCTCACGTACTCATATTCTCTCTCTCTCACGTACTCATATTCTCTCTCTCTCTCACGTACTCATATTCTCTCTCTCTCTCGTACTCATATTCTCTCTCTCTCGTACTCATATTCTCTCTCTCTCACATACTCATATTCTCTCTCTCTCACGTACTCATATTCTCTCTCTCTCTCTCTCACGTACTCATATTCTCTCTCTCTCTCACGTACTCATATTCTCTCTCTCTCTCACGTACTCATATTCTCTCTCTCTCTCTCTCTCTCTCGTACTCATATTCTCTCTCTCTCACGTACTCATATTCTCTCTCTCTCACGTACTCATATTCTCTCTCTCTCTCTCTCATACTCATATTCTC
>NW_027040354.1:50000-55000 GCF_034236695.1 Oncorhynchus nerka
TCTCTCTCTCTATTCTCTCTACTCATATTCTCTCTCTCTCTCACATACTCATATTCTCTCTCTCTCACGTACTCATATTCTCTCTCTCTCATACTCATATTCTCTCTCTCTCTCACGTGTACTCATATTCTCTCTCTCTCTCACGTACTCATATTCTCTCTCTCTCGTACTCATATTCTCTCTCTCTCTCTCTCGTACTCATATTCTCTCTCTCTCACGTACTCATATTCTCTCTCTCTCTCACGTACTCATATTCTCTCTCTCTCTCTCGTACTCATATTCTCTCTCTCTCTCTCTCGTACTCATATTCTCTCTCTCTCTCTCTCGTACTCATATTCTCTCTCTCTCTCGTACTCATATTCTCTCTCTCTCGTACTCATATTCTCTCTCTCTCGTACTCATATTCTCTCTCTCTCTCACGTACTCATATCTCTCTCTCATACTCTCTCACGTACTCATATTCTCTCTCTCTCTCATCTCTCGTACTCATATTCTCTCTCTCTCTCTCTCGTACTCATATTCTCTCTCTCTCTACTCATATTCTCTCTCTCTCTCGTACTCATATTCTCTCTCTCTCACGTACTCATATTCTCTCTCTCTCGTCTCTCTCTCTCTCTCGTACTCATATTCTCTCTCTCTCTCTCACGTACTCATATTCTCTCTCTCTCACGTACTCATATTCTCTCTCTCTCTCACGTACTCATATTCTCTCTCTCTCTCACGTACTCATATTCTCTCTCTCTCTCACGTACTCATATTCTCTCTCTCTCACGTACTCATATTCTCTCTCTCTCTCTCTCGTACTCATATTCTCTCTCTCTCTCATATTCTCTCTCTCTCTTCGTACTCATATTCTCTCTCTCTCACGTACTCATATTCTCTCTCTCTCTCACGTACTCATATTCTCTCTCTCTCACGTACTCATATTCTCTCTCTCTCTCGTACTCATATTCTCTCTCTCTCTCTCACGTACTCATATTCTCTCTCTCTCTCTACGTACTCATATTCTCTCTCTCTCTCGTCTACTCATATATCTCTCTCTCTCTCTCATCGTACTCATATTCTCTCTCTCTCTCACGTACTCATATTCTCTCTCTTGTACTCATCTATTCTCTCTCTCTCGTACTCATATTCTCTCTCTCGTCTCTCTCTCTCTCTCGTACTCATATTCTCTCTCTCTCACGTACTCATATTCTCTCTCTCTCACGTACTCATATTCTCTCTCTCTCACGTACTCATATTCTCTCTCTCTCACGTACTCATATTCTCTCTCTCTCACGTACTCATATTCTCTCTCTCTCTCTCTCACGTACTCATATTCTCTCTCTCTCTCTCACGTACTCATATTCTCTCTCTCTCTCTCACGTACTCATATTCTCTCTCTCTCACGTACTCATATTCTCTCTCTCTCACGTACTCATATTCTCTCTCTCTCACGTACTCATATTCTCTCTCTCTCACGTACTCATATTCTCTCTCTCTCTCTCACGTACTCATATTCTCTCTCTCTCACGTACTCATATTCTCTCTCTCTCTCGTACTCATATTCTCTCTCTCTCTCTCTCACGTACTCATATTCTCTCTCTCACGTACTCATATTCTCTCTCTCTCTCTCTCACGTACTCATATTCTCTCTCTCTCTCTCACGTACTCATATTCTCTCTCTCTCTCTCTCTCGTACTCATATTCTCTCTCTCTCTCACGTACTCATATTCTCTCTCTCTCTCTCTCGTACTCATATTCTGTCTTCTCTCTCTCTCTCACGTACTCATATTCTCTCTCTCTCTCATATACTCATATTCTCTCTCTCTCTCGTCTCATATTCTCTCTCTCTCGTACTCATATTCTCTCTCTCTCTCACGTACTCATATTCTCTCTCTCTCACGTACTCATATTCTCTCTCTCTCACGTACTCTCATATTCTCTCTCTCTCACGTACTCATATTCTCTCTCTCTCTCTACTCTATTCTCTCTCTCTCTCACGTACTCATATTCTCTCTCTCTCACGTACTCATATTCTCTCTCTCTCTCGTACTCATATTCTCTCTCTCTCACGTACTCATATTCTCTCTCTCTCTCACGTACTCATATTCTCTCTCTCGTCTCATATTCTCTCTCTCTCTCTCTCACGTACTCATATTCTCTCTCTCTCTACTCATATTCTCTCTCTCTCGTACTCATATTCTCTCTCTCTCACGTACTCATATTCTCTCTCTCTCACTCATCTTCTCATCTCTCTCTCTCTCTCACGTACTCATATTCTCTCTCACGTACTCATATTCTCTTCTCTCTCTCATTCTCTCTCTCTCTCACGTACTCATATTCTCTCTCTCTCACGTACTCATATTCTCTCTCTCTCTCTCACGTACTCATATTCTCTCTCTCTCTCGTACTCATATTCTCTCTCTATTCATATTCTCTCTCTCTCACGTACTCATATTCTCTCTCTCTCTCACGTACTCATATTCTCTCTCTCTCTCACGTACTCATATTCTCTCTCTCTCTCTCATATTCTCTCTCTCACGTACTCATATTCTCTCTCTCTCTCACGTACTCATATTCTCTCTCTCTCACGTACTCATATTCTCTCTCTCTCTCGTACTCATATTCTCTCTCTCTCTCGTACTCATATTCTCTCTCTCTCTCTCACGTACTCATATTCTCTCTCTCTCTCTCTCGTACTCATATTCTCTCTCTCTCTCTCTCTCACGTACTCATATTCTCTCTCTCTCTCACGTACTCATATTCTCTCTCTCTCTCTCGTACTCATATTCTCTCTCTCTCTCTCTCTCTACTCATATTCTCTCTCTCTCTCTCGTATTCTCTCTCTCTCACTCATATTCTCTCTCTCTCGTACTCATATTCTCTCTCTCTCTCTCGTACTCATATTCTCTCTCTCTCTCACGTACTCATATTCTCTCTCTCTCTCTCTCACGTACTCATATTCTCTCTCTCTCACGTACTCATATTCTCTCTCTCTCTCACGTACTCATATTCTCTCTCTCTCACGTACTCATATTCTCTCTCTCTCTCTCGTACTCATATTCTCTCTCTCTCACGTACTCATATTCTCTCTCTCTCTCACGTACTCATATTCTCTCTCTCGTACTCATATTCTCTCTCTCTCACGTACTCATATTCTCTCTCTTGTACTCATCTATTCTCTCGTACTCATATTCTCTCTCTCTCTCTCTCTCTCTACTCATATTCTCTCTCTCTCTCGTACTCATATTCTCTCTCTCTCTCTCGTCTCATATTCTCTCTCTCTCTCATACTCATATTCTCTCTCTCTCACTCTCGTACTCATATTCTCTCTCTCTACTCATATTCTCTCTCTCTCGTCTCTCTCTCTCACGTACTCATATTCTCTCTCTCTCGTACTCATATTCTCTCTCTCTCACGTACTCATATTCTCTCTCTCTCTCTCATATTCTCATCTTCTCTCTCTCTCTCTCTCTCTCTCTCTCTCTCTCGTACTCATATTCTCTCTCTCACATACTCATATTCTCTCTCTCTCGTACTCATATTCTCTCTCTCACGTACTCATATTCTCTCTCTCTCACGTACTCATATTCTCTCTCTCTCTCACTCTCTCTCTCTCACTACTCATATTCTCTCTCTCTCTCGTACTCATATTCTCTCTCTCTCTCGTACTCATATTCTCATCTTCTTCTCTCTCTCTCTCTCGTACTCATATTCTCTCTCTCTCTCTCTCACGTACTCATATTCTCTCTCTCTACTCATATTCTCTCTCTCTCTCGTACTCATATTCTCTCTCTCTCTCTCTCTCTCTTGTACTCATATTCTTCTCTCTCTCTCGTACTCATATTCTCTCTCTCTCTCTCTCTCTCTACTCATATTCTCTCTCTCTCGTACTCATATTCTCTCTCTCTCTCTCTCGTACTCATATTCTCTCTCTCTCTCACTCATACTCTCATATTCTCTCTCTCTCACGTACTCATATTCTCTCTCTCTCTCTCGTACTCATATTCTCTCTCTCTCTCATATTCTCTCTCTCACGTACTCATATTCTCTCTCTCTCTCTCTCATATTCTCCTCATATTCTCTCTCTCTCTCTCACGTACTCATATTCTCTCTCTCTCTCTCGTACTCATATTCTCTCTCTCTCGTACTCATATTCTCTCTCTCTCTCGTACTCATATTCTCTCTCTCTCTCTCGTACTCATATTCTCTCTCTCTCTCTCGTACTCATATTCTCTCTCTCTCACGTCTCTCTCTCTCTCTCACGTACTCATATTCTCTCTCTCTCACGTATTCTCTCTCTCTCTCACGTACTCTATTCTCTCTCTCTCACGTACTCATATTCTCTCTCTCTCTCTCAATATTCTACTCATATTCTCTCTCTCTCTCACGTACTCATATTCTCTCTCTCTCTCTCTCTCGTACTCATATTCTCTTCTCTCTCTCGTACTCATATTCTCTCTCTCTCTCTCATATTCGTACTCATATTCTCTCTCTCTCTCTATTCTCTCTCTCTCGTACTCATATTCTCTCTCTCTCTCACGTACTCATATTCTCTCTCTCTCGTACTCTCATATTCTCTCTCTCTCTACTCATATTCTCTCTCTCTCTCGTACTCATATTCTCTCTCTCTCTCGTACTCATATTCTCTCTCTCTCACGTACTCATATTCTCTCTCTCTCTCATACTCATATTCTCTCTCTCTCTCTCGTACTCATATTCTCTCTCTCTCTCTCTCGTACTCATATTCTCTCTCTCTCTCTCACGTACTCTCTCGTATATTCTCTCTCTCTCTCGTACTCATATTCTCTCTCTCTCTCTCGTACTCATATTCTCTCTCTCTCTCGTACTCATCTTCTCTCTCTCACGTACTCATATTCTCTCTCTCACGTACTCATATTCTCTCTCTCTCATCTCTCTCTCTCTCGTACTCATATTCTCTCTCTCTCTCTCACTGTCTCTCTCTCTCATATTCTGTACTCATATTCTCTCTCTCTCTCGTACTCATATTCTCTCTC